>NW_026993579.1:0-11856 GCF_028769735.1 Zonotrichia leucophrys gambelii
TCCCTCCTGAGAGGAGCCTTGTCCCTGCCAGCGCTCACAGAGCCCATCCCAGCCTGTGTGCCCTGGCCGGGGCCCTACAGAAACCTGCCTGTGTGCAGGGCCCTGGCTGGGGCAGGCTCTGTGTGCAGCTGGGCAGGGGCAGCTCAGGAGAGCCCTGCTGGGCCCTGCAGAGGTGATGCTGCTGCTGCCCAGGGCTGAGGAGTGGCTGAGGGCCTTTGGGAGCTCCCAGCAGAGATAATGACCACCCAAAGTTACAGTTCTGGAGTCTCTGTAAATCTTTAAACATTCCTTTGATAATCATTAAACATTCCTTTGATGATCCTGTGTGTCCCTTTCAACTCAGAATGTTCTGGGATTCTGGGATTACAATTCCTGTTCTGCTTCTCTCATCCCTCTGTTGTCTATAACCCAAAGAGAAAAAAAACCCTTGCAACAGTGTTAGAAGAGTAAAGTAAAAAAAGAGACATTTATTAGAAGCGTCCAGGTGTCCCAGTGGGGATGGGGCACACCCTGCTCTTGATTTCAACAATTTATTAAGGTTAACTAATTAGGATATTTAACAGGAACCTCCAAAAGGAGATTCAGTTTCCCTAGTTACACATCCCTGGGTCAACCCATTAGAGTAGGTCCAAAGGCTTCTTTGCCTTCACTTTTTTGACTGACTGCCCATATTCTGCTCATTCTCAAAACCCAAAATGCTCCTATATGAGGAGCATCCTATAATCCAGTTCCTAGAAGACTATATTTTATTTCAGGACTATATAAAAGAATAGGACTATACCGCATTTTAGCAATATATTTAGACAGTCAGGTTATTAAGAGAAAGGTAAGGAAACATACTAGAGTTAATTCAGGATTAAAACCATATAAGAATATAATAGTGGTTTAATACAGTTAAGAGTTTAGTAGAGTTAAGTAAGGATTAGAGAATTGTAATATGTAATAGTTATTCAGAGAGCTATGAATATATAAAAATGTAAAAAACACAAAAATCTTTTTGTCACCACCCCAACGTTCCCATCTTTGTCCAAGAAGGAAATTGAAACACTCTCAGGAAGCTCCTGACCTTTACAGCAATCCCAGGCTTACCGTCTTTGGGAAGTGTCCTCCAGAGCTGTGTCCAGGCTGGTCTGGAGCTGGGAGCAGCCCTGCCCCACGCAGCCCCTCTCAGCAGCAGCCCCTGCCCTGCTCAGGGTGGCTCCTTCCCCCCACAGCTTCTCCCCAGCGCTGGGAGCAGCTCCCTGGGCCGGCTGAGAGCTGTCCCTGGCAGGCAGCAGAGTCCCTGCCCCAGCACAGCGCCCTGGGCTGCAGGACCCTGCACTGCAGGACAGCCCTGGGCTCCCCTGGCTGCAGCCCCGGCTTCTCAGCCCTGCAGCAGAGCCTGGCAGCAGGAGCTGCCTTGGGCTGTGCCTGGGCTGGGGCAGCAGGGAAAGCCAGCCCTGCCCTAGGGCCACAGCCCTGCCCTGGAGCAGCTCTGAGAGTCCTCCTGAAAGGTCCTAAAAGCTGTGGGATGTGCCAGCTCCAGGAGATCCCTGCAGGAACTGCAGCTTCTCTTCCCACAGCCAGGGAATGACTGTTTCAAACCTGGGCTGATTTCTGCTCCAGTGAGCCCTGAGTGAGCTCTGCTCTGTGCTCCCAGCCCAGGCTGAGTTTAACCCCTCTGTGCCTCTGTGCTGTGCCCAGGGTGGCTGCAGGCAGAGCCCCAGCCCTGCTGGGCTGTGCACAGGAGCTGCTCCTGGGCAGAGCTGTCTCTCTGCAGCACTGCCCTTGCCAGGAGCTGCCTCTGGGCCAGGAGCCTCTGTGCAGGTTTTTCAAAGGATTTCGCATTTTGCTTTTGCCTTGGAGTCTCTGAAAGGTTTGTGCAATCATGGCCTCCAATTACTGCTGTAATTAGTCCCTGGAGAGGCTTTGTCAGTAACAACACTCAGTGGGCTCATTAATGCTTCAAGGTACTTCAGTTTTTTCAAAGAACTTGATGTTTCCCTTTTGATCCAGACTCTGGGAGAGGTTTGTGCAATCATGGCCCCAATTCTCTGCTCTAACGTGTCCCTGGAGAGCTTTGTACTGAAACTTAGCAGGGCTCATTAATGCTTTGAGATACTCAAGGTTTTTAAAGGTATTTTAAGGATTTAAGAATACTTTTAGGTACTTTTAAGGATTTTCCTTTCCTCTCTGAGTCTCTGAGAGGTTTTTGTGCCATCCTGGCCTCCAGTTCTCTCCTCCAAGGAGTCCATGAGGAGCCTGTGTTGGATATCATATTCCCCCTTTCTGTTTTACAACAAAGATGGAACTGAAAGAATTTTGTAAGACTTTCTAAAAGCATTCAAACAAACATGGGACAATTAACAATAGAACAACAATCACTAAGAGATTTAATAGTTATGCTTTAGCTAGACTTCATCCAACACTTTAGTCCCTTGGATTGGAAGAGTTTATTGAACCAGTCTTTGTTTTCCACTTGAACCCTTCCTTCAGTACCTTCACTTGAGCCCTTCCTTCAGTACCTGAATGCTCTTGTGGATTGACTCGCTGTGGCTGGAGAGGTTCATGCAACACATGCCCTCAGAGTCTACACAGCCATGCCCATGTGCCCAGAGTAAAAACTCTATTGCTATTCTGCATGCTGGCATGTCTGACGGTCTCTGTCTCTGAGAGCAGGCCACTCAATGTGAGGGAGGTAGCATTGGTTTTCTTACTTAACGGACACCCAAGATGGTCTGATTGTCCTAAAGCTTTAGCTGCAGCCACCCAAGGTAGGCCGAACTGGGGGTGCTAGCATCCGATACCTGGATTAAAGTTTTCAAAGCCATCTCTTTGATATCATCCATTACTTCTTTGGAGATAGCTGCTGCATGATCATCTGGTAGGCTGTGTTGTCCTTCTCCAGCTGGATGGTTGATTGTCAATTCTGTCCTTGCCTCATTATTAGCATAGTCTGCAATTAATTGATTTAGTAAACACTTCCATCCCCTTCCCACAGGGTGTATTCTGCAGGTGACAACAACATGGTCATAATATATTTTAAATCATAGGGGGTTAAGACATGTAAACATGGCCCTCATTAGACCATTAAAACAAAGTAAGTCCTTCCTATGGTCTTTAGCTGCCCTGCACAGATCATTTTTTCTCCGTAAACCAATGGCTGATACCTGGGATTCTGCTCCCTTCTTTCATAAGGGGGAAAAGAGGTGTTTCAAAGTTATTTGCCAGTCTCCTTCCTTAACTGGAGGCATGGCCCAGGGTGGAGAGGATGATTGACAGCTGGGGCATTACCCACAGTTGTAGGGGTGGAGTCTATAGATTCTTTCGGGGCGGAAGAGAAGGTTTTGGCTGCAGGAAGTGGAGGAGCCAAGATGGAGGGAGGATGGTCAGGCTCCTGAGCCACATTCAGGCTCCTTCCATCTTGAGTCTCCAGGGCAGGATGCTCCAAGACCATGTGGCCATTGCCATCTTGGACCATTGTGGAAGGTCTGATAAAGGCAAGTTTGAGGAGAGGACCTGAGTTAGGAGTGACCAATGGATTCAGTTTTTGACACACTGCTTGCTGGTGAAGGGTCTTGATGGTGTGGAAATGGGGAGCATGTGGGGTGCAATGGGGTCGCTTTTGATTGAAAGTTTGTACCGTTTAACTGCCAATGAGTCCCAAAATTCAGTGGTATTGATTTCGTTCGCAGAGGAATCTGGAAAATTTTTAATGGTCCACCTCATGATTGATTTTAATTCATTCTTTGAAAATATTTTGTCATGATCAGTGAGAATAAACCTAAAGCATCTATATACGCTCCTTTCTACTTTGGACATCTGGCTGCCCATTTTTCTCTTGTTCTGCCTGACGTGAGAGGGCCACCGCAACACCCCAAATCAATTATGGGATGTGGGTGCAGATTGTAAAAACACCGTGGCAAAATGGGCAATAAATACCTTCTATTTCCCCAAACCCACCTGCATTCCTATGCAGGTGAAACCGTCATTGTCCCTGCTGATCCTGGGCAAGGTTCTTTGAAGCAATGATGAATCCGCTGGGCCCAGCACAATGCAAAATCCCAGGGAGCACTGGCCTATCCATCAGCTAACCCCTGCTGACGTGACTGACACAGGGAGCCCTGAATGTCATGGTCCCTGTTCGGACACCAAAAGTCACAATGAAGGTGTCTGTGACAAACCTCTCTGGTTCCCTGACTTCAGGGCGAGGGTGGCGAAAATGAAAAGGAGCAGGATCAATGGAGTTGTTTAAAAGGAACTTTAATAACAGGGTGAGAAACAATAAACATGGAGAAGTTGAGAACTGTATTAGGGGCAGGATCCAAAGACCCGAGACAAAGGGGAAGCAACGACATGTACACTTGGGGTAGAACACTGTAAACAAAACCCATATAGAAGAAACAAGAAACCAATAGGGGAGTAGAACCTGGACAAATTAGCACAGCAACACTAAAGGCTTATGGGGTAACTCTCAAACTCACCCTAATTTAAAAGAATGATTCCTAGCACTTGAAATTCATGCCCAGTTCTATGGGGTAAATCTGGCTGACTCTGAGTTACAGCTGGGCTAACTCCCACACCGCTGCTTTGCGCTCGCCCCTTGGGACTATGCGGCCCAACAGAGCCTCAGTGATGTCCTTGGTTCTATGAGGCCCCAAAGTGTCACAATGATCTTTTGGATCCATGGTACTCTGCAGTGTCACAATGTCCCCAGCATTTCACAAGGCTCCCAATGTCACCTTGGTCTCCATAGGAAGGAAACCACGGAGCCCCCATGTTTCAGGAGCTGATGAACGGCAACCACCAGAGGCCAAGGCAAGTCTGACCTGTCTGTCCTGGCAGGTTTGCTTGGAGCAAGCCTTGGGCATTTGAAATGATGAAAGTGGAATCCTAATTTCGGACATTTATGCCTGGAGAAGAGGGATGTTTTTCTTCCATAAAAAGCAAAGCACAGAGCCCTTTCCAGTGTTTGCAAAACAGGTGTGAGTGCTGGCATTCAGGAATCAAAGACCAGCCAGACTTGTCTGTCCTGGCAGTTTTTGTCTTGCAGTAATCCTTGGATACACAGAAGTTTGGAGGTAGAATCCTAATTTTGGCCATGGATGCCTGGAAAAAATGGACAGTTCTTTTCCATTAACAGAAGAGCCCAGAGCCCCTATGTTTCAGGGGCAGATAGGAGTGGCCTTCCACATTCCCAGGTCAGCCAGACCTGTCAGGTGCCCCCTGGGAGGCCAAGGCAGCCACACCTATTCCATCTTCCCTTGGTTCCACAGGGCCCTGCAGTGTCACAATGGCCCTTGCTTCCATGAGGCCTTGCAGTGCCACAATGGTCCTCTTGCTTCCATGATGCCCTCAGGTGTCATAATGGCCCCTTGATTACACAAGTCCTTAAGGATCTTAATGGTCTCCATGGTTCCACAAGGCCCCACATTGTCCAAATAGTCTGTTGGTTCCATTAAGCCTCACTGCGTCCAGTGGCCCCTTGGTTCCATTGGGTGCAACATTCCATTCCAGTGCAACAATGATTCACTTGGTTCCACAAGTTCCCATAGTGTCTCTATGGCCCCTTCCTTCCACGAGGCCCTGCAGGGTCACAGTGGTATCCATGATTCCATGGGGTCTTGCAGTGCCACAATGGTCTCCATGGATCCACGGTGCCTCGCAGGATCACAATGGCCCTTTGGCTTTATGAGGCCCTTAAATGCTACAATTGTCTTTTGGTTCCACGAAGCCTCACGGCTTCACACATGCCTCTTGGGACCATGCAGCTCAACAGAGCCACAATTATGCCCTTGGTTCCACAAGGCCCCACTGTGTCACAGTGGCCCCCTGGGTCCATGGTACCCTGCTGGGTCGCAATGTTCCTCTTGGTTCCTTAAGGGCCTACAGTGGAACAGGTTCCACAAGGGCCTGCAGTGTCACCATGGCCCATTGGTTCCACAATACTCCACACTGTCACAATGGTCTCCATAGGAAGGAAACAAGTGAGCCCCAGTGGTGCAGGGGCAGATGAGAGGCAGTCACCAGAGGCCAAGTCTAGCCAGGCTTGACTATATGGGCAGATTTTGTCTGGGAGTAACCCCTGGATATAGAGAATTTTAGACATGGAAACCCAACTTTGGTGATGGCGCCTAGAAAAGAAAGGCAGTTCTTTCCCACAGGAAGGAAAGCACAGAGCCCCAGTGCTTCGCAGTCAGATGGGAAGTGGCCCTTGACATGTCAAATTCAGTGGGACCTGTCAGACAGCCTCTAGGAGTCGAACCAGGCAGACTTCTTCCATGTTCCTTTGATTTCATGGAGCCCCATACTGTCACAATGGTCTCATTTTTCCACGAGGTCTCGCAATGTCACAATGGCTTCTTTGTTTCATGAGCCCCAACAGAGTCACAAGGGTCCATTGTCTCCATGTAGCCCCGCTGTGTCACAATGGTTCCTTTTATATATTGGTCTCACAGTTTCATTATTGACCCTTCCTTCCATAGGGCCCCCTGAGTTGCACAACAGTACCCTTGATTCTTTGAGGTTCTGTAGTGTCACCGTGGTGTCCTTTGATCTGCATTGTCACAACTGACCCATGGTTCCATGAGGTTCTGTAGTGCCACCGTGGTCGCTGTCAGAGGCTGGATGAGATCGATGTCCCGAGACACCTTGGGATGCTTAGAATGCCCGTGTGGGGCCACGGGCAGGTCAGGCCTTGTTTTATGGTGGATGAGAACCCCACTCCCAGCCCTGGCCTGGCAGAGCTGAAAATTACATAGCAGACACTGTGCCAACCCCACTCTGATTGGCTGAGCTTTCAATCAATCACATCCTACCACCTGATGACTAGCCTGGCTCTGATTGGACACGCAACTGGCAGTCCCGTCCCAGGGGTGGGCGCATGAAGGCCCAGGGGGTTAAAAGCCGGAGCACAAGGCCAGCCGATGGTCTGGATCCTGGTTTCTCTTGGGGTTCTTCTGTTGGTGTAGGTGGAAGCTGAACAGTTGGTACCTATGTGTGTGTCTTTCTATGGATCTTCTGTCTTTCTGTTATTCTCTGTTTGTTCTCCTTCTAATCCTACTTACCTGGAACATTTTTGGGTAATTAAACATCTTAAGGGTTGAAGGTTTTTAGGTTAAATGGGCTAAGTTAATGAAGTTAATGCTTTAATAAGAGTTTTATGTTGAAGTGGATCTTGTATTAAACCCTTTGCCAAAGTTTCTTGTTTGCCTATATTTTGTCAGTAAAATTTTGTGTCATTTTGATTTCTTAGCTCAGTTGGTCAGAGCATGGTGCTGGTATCACCAAGGTTATGGGTTCAATCCCTGTGCGGGCCATTCACTTAAGAGCTGGACTTGATGATCCTTGAGGGTCCCTTCCTACCAAGAATATTCTTTGCATCTGGCCATGTTGAGAATATCTGGTTGGTGTTTCTCCTGTGCACCAAAGTCAAGTCAAGGAACCTTTGGTTACCCCCAGCATTTCAGTGTTCTGGAATGTTCCAGCCCTGCAGGCTCACATGGCCTCTTGTTTCCATGAGGCTCCACAGTGCCCCACTGGGTCCTTGCTTCCATGAGGATCTGCAGTGTCACACAGGTTCATGACATTTGTCCTTGCTGCCCCTCACATCCCACTGCCCCACAAACTGCCTTGAGCCACCCATGAGGGACAGGCCCTGCTGTCCCAGGCTGGGCTCAGGGCTTGGCCTTTCTGCTTCCCCCAGCCAGCCCAGGCCTTGCTCAGCATTGCAGTTCCCTGCTCAGAGCCTTTGGCTGCCTGCAATCCTGGCCTCAAGGACCTGCTCTCAGCAGTCCCTGGGGAGCCTTTGGCACTCCCTGCCCTCAGTGGGGCCCAGTGATGCTCCAAGGGACTTGGAGTTTTGCTTCTGACTTCTTGACAAGCTTCTTCAGCCTTCTCTGCGTGCCTGAGGCTCCTGGACCCAGCCCCAAATCCAAATCTTCAAGTCTCCATGGCTTGTACAGATGATTGGAGTCAGTTTGGACTTCCTTTAAGGATGAAGATATCAAAATGTACCTCATGAAAATTTTTCTTTAATCAAGTGAGTATTTTTTTATTTTTCTGTTCAGAGAAGAGCTGATAGAAGCATTCCCCAGGTGATCTTGATGCTGAATGTCTCCTTAGGAGGTCTGGGCACAGAGAAGAATGAGCCCCTTGAGGGCTGACTCTGTTTGGACAAGCTGCTCCTCACCCCCAGCCTCACCTTGTCTATCATGGCCCACCTGGCACTGACATCCCTGTGCCCTGCAGCAGAACCTTGTCCCCTGAGCTCTGCAGCTCCATGTCCCAGCCCATTGCACCATGTCCCATCTGCTCTCCTCAGGGCTCTGCCTGCACACAGGCCCAGGAGAAGTTTTCCTGTTGGGAAGGATGGAATGGAAAAGCCTGAGCAGGTTTCCTGAACAACAAACGCCACTCAGGAACCACCTTCTCAGGCCACGCTGCCTGGAATGGTGTCACCTTTCTTCAAGGGATTGTGTGAGCAGAAATGATCTCTGGAAGCAGAATTCTGTGAGTGTTCCAGCTGAATTCTCTGCCCCTGTCCTTTCCCTGGAACTCTGTTGCAGATGGAAGCTGCTGGTGCCATCCTCACCTTTAACCTCTCTCTTGAATGCAAACAGATGTTCCAAGGTGTCTTCAGCAGGATTTGCTCAATGTTTCTACAAAACTTTTGTGTTCCTCATGGAACGAAGGGGCCATTTTGGCAATGAGGGGCTGACATGGAAGTGAGGAGTCACTTGTGACACTCGAGTGCCATGGAACCAAGGGGCCATGGTGACACAGCAGGGCCAAATGGATCCAGTGGTCCATTGTGGGTCCAAGGAGACCATGGAGACCCCTTCAGAACCTCATTGAACCAAGGAGTCCATGGTGACCCACTGATGGGCACTGCCCATCCAAGGAGGCCATTGTGACACTGCGGGAGTTCATGGAGTGAGGGAGGCCATTGTGACACTGGAGAACTTCATGGCACCAAATATCCACGGCGACACAGCAGGGCATCATGGGAACCAAGGAACTGCTGTTGGCAGTAGGGAAACTCATGGAACCAGGAGCCGTTGTGGCATTGCAGAACCAAAAGAGCTGCTGGACCTTGTCCCCTGGCCCTGCACAGCTCCTTGGGAGGCACGGCAGGAGCAGCACCCTGGGAGCCTCAGGAATGTCCCTCTGGGATCCACGGCACACACTCCCAGGGGCTGGAATTCCAATTCCCAGACAGGAAAAGATTTTCCTGCCCTGGGAGGCAAAGCTCTTAAGAAGGAGCCAAAGGCCAAGTGGAGCAAGATCTTACAGTGACATTTCACAGCCAGCCTTCATAACTTCATCCATGGCTGTTGAAGCTGTTCTGGTTTGGCATTGGCACAAGGCCAAATGCCCGCATGATAATACACCTTCTCTGGTTTCTGCTGTGAGATTTTGACCAGGAATAAACAAAGCAGGCTCTCACTTGAAAAAGAAGAAAAGTTTATTAACAAAACGACAAAAACAATTACTAAACTACACACAAAAGGAAGAAAAAGAAAAAAAAAAACAAAACAAGGAAAATGAAACCTCACAAAAACACTCTCCTCCTCCTCCTCCCCCCAAATTCCCAATACAATACAATCCAAAATCAATTCTGGGTCCAGCACCACCCTTTAGAATGCTCAACTTCAGTTCCTCAAGAGGAGAGGGAGTCCTTCCATGTGTCGTGGTGGCCTTTTCCGTCCTTGTTCCAGTGCTCTCACCACCGGACCAGAATCAGGGCTGCTTCCAGGGTTGTCCTTTTAAGGAGGCTGTGTCCAGTTCCAGAAAAGCTCAATCTCTCACCTCTGGGACATCTGTCCCCCCCATATTTTATATACCCCCTGGGGCCGAGGGGTACCCACACTGAATCTTCTTTGGCTCTGGGACATTTCTCCCCCTGGACTCAGTCTCTGTATTCCAGGGAAACATAGCTCTGTCCATGGCTACACAAAAGAGTCCAGCATAAAATGCCACTCCCTCTTCTCCATCTTTCTAACATCTCTCACTCTCTCTCTCTCTGGTCCAGACCTTCATCACTCGCTCATTTTCTTCGTCCTCCTCCACCCTTATCTCTCGTCTAGGAAGGGTTAATGTTCTGTGAAGTTTTCATTGTCCAAAAAAGGGTTAAAAACTCCTCCAAGCGGCTGGACTCCTGGCTGCACCCCCCCCACCATCTCCTCAGCCGGGCTGCCTCCTGCCAGCACATGTTCACTGCTTTCAAGGTAACGGCACACAAACACCGGCTGCACTCTCTCTGTCTGTCTCCAAGGTGGGGGGGGGAACAGGCTGCCCATTGCTTCCCGGCATTTCTTTACTTCTTCCTTCCACCCTTGGGGGGGGGGGCAGGCCTACCTCTCCCGGGCCGGGCCGCATGGCTTTTCCCCTCCCCCAGCCCAGCCAGCAACTAGGCTGGGGGAGAGACTCAACTCCTTCACCGCCGGAAATCCAAAGAGGAACTGCCAGGAGGAGAGCCCCGCTTTTACCCTGTGTTCTTGGAGGTGAACCAAGTGCCCAGTGGTTGGGCCAGATGGCAATATTCAAATCTGAGCACTCATTGGCCCCATCCACACAGCATCCCAGAAATCCTGTTTCCGGGTCAAACCATGACACCCTGCCATGCTACAATGGCCCCTTGGTAACAATGGGTTCCAAAGCCTCATAATGGTCTCTGTGGTTCCATGAGGCCCTGCAATATCCCAACAGACCCTTGGTTCCAAGGTGGCCCACAGTGTCACAAGGCTGCCTTAGTTCCACAAGGCCCTGCAGTGCTGTAGTGGCCCCTTGGTTCCATGGAATAACACAGTGTCACCATTGTCCCATTGGTTCCGCAGGGCCTCACAGTTTTACAATGGACCTTTGGTTCCGTGAGGTTCCACTGCATCACAATAGATTTTGGTTGCATAAGGTTCCTCAGTGTCTCAATGGCCCCATGGCTCCATGTGGCCCCAGTGTGTCACAGTGCCAGGTGGTTCCATGAGGCCCCACAGTGTCAAAATGTTCTCCTTAGTTCTGTGAAACCCTACAGAGCCACAATGGACCGTTGGTTTCGTGAGGCCCTGCTGTTTCACAATGGACCCTTGGTTCCATGAGCTTTCATACTGTCAGCAATGGTCTGAGTTCCACAGTGTCACCATAGATCCTTTGTTCCATGAAGTTCTATAGAATAACATGATCGCCTTGATTCCAGAAGGTTCTGCAGTGTCACAATGGACCATTGGTTCAATGCAGCCCCAAACTCTCACAATGACCCCATGGCTCCAGGAGCTTCCACACTGTCAGTAATGCTCTCCCTGGTTCCATGAGGCCTTGCTCTGATACAATGGACTCTTGGTTCCATGGGGTTCCAAGTATCACAGCTGGATCCTTGGTTCTGTGAACCTCTGCTGTCCCCAAATGTCCAAAATATCAGAATAAGGCTCCTTAATACTAATCTGATGTTAAAGAGAGCATCATTTATTCAGGCCTGAGGTGCAGCTGGTGATGACTCCTTACGTGGACAAGTGACTCTACCAGTGTATCACCTATATACAGTCATTATGTGTATATTAAAATTTCTCCATTTCCATAAAACCCACCCCAAGTTCCCAGATTCTGTGCTTGCTTTTTCTGTCACTGCATTCTTGGGCCAGATGTCTTCATCTTCTCTTCCAACCATTCCTGCTGGGAAGGGACCCCCTGAATGCCTTGTTTCTCTGCTGAAAGTTCATAGGTACAGTAAAAAATTGAATTAACCCTTTTGGTATCGCCCCACTTTGTGTGGGCAGGGGAGGCAAGCAAAGGGGGGCCAAAAGGGAAGGGGCCCCGCCAGGTGGGGGGGCCGGGGGATGCCGACAGCCTGCAGGGGCAGGGCGCGGGCAGGGACACCGTGGG
>NW_026993580.1:0-11853 GCF_028769735.1 Zonotrichia leucophrys gambelii
AATGGGGGGAAATGGGGTGGGGAAAGGGGGATGGGATGGGCAGGGATGAGAAACGGGATGTGGGAAATGGGGCAGGAATGGGGATGGGGTGGGGGCAACCAGGGGGTTGGGGAATGGGATGAGGGAACAGGGCAGGGATGGGAAAATGGGGAAAGGCAAATGTGTTGCTCGCCTATGGCCGGACTTGGCTCTATGGTAATTAATTCCCTAATTAACGCTAATTAGCCATCTCCACAGTAATTATCTCTGCCTCGCAGGTGGACGTGTCGCTGGACGGGGGCCGGACGTGGCGCGAGGCCGAGCTGGGCCCGCGGCCGGAGCGGGGCCGGGGCTGGGCCTGGGCGCTGTGGGAGCTGCGGGCGCCGGTGCCCGCGGGGGCGCGGCTGGAGATCGTCTGCAAGGCCGTGGACCGGAGCTACAACGTCCAGCCCGACACCGTGGGACCCATCTGGAACCTGAGAGGGGTCCTGAGCAACGCCTGGCACCGCGTGCCCGTCACCGTCACCAAGTGAGGGACAGCAGGACATTGGGGTATTGGGGACATTGGGGACATCAGAGGTACAACCCGACACCGAGGGTGAGGGACATCCTTGGGGACACCAGGACATTGGGGTATTGGGGCTTTGGGGACATTGGGGACATTGGGGACATCTGGAACCTGAGAGGGGTCCTCAGCAACGCCTGGCACCGCGTGCCCGTCACCGTCACCAAGTGAGGGACAGCAGGACATTGGGGTATTGGGGCTTTGGGGACATTGGGGACACAGCAGGGACATTGGGGTCATTGGGGACATCTGGAACCTGTGTGGGGTCCTCAGCAATGCCTGGCACCGCGTGCCCGTCACCGTCACCAAGTGAGGGACATCCTTGGGGACAGCAGGACATTGGGGTATTGGGGCTTTGGGGACATTGGGGACACAGCAGGGACATTGGGGACACCAGGGACATCAGAGCTACAACGTCCAACCCGACACCGTGGGGCCCATCTGGAACCTGAGAGGGGTCCTGAGCAACGCCTGGCACCGCGTGCCCGTCACCGTCACCAAGTGAGGGACATCCTTGGGGACAGCAGGACATTGGGGTATTGGGGCTTTGGGGACATTGGGGACACAGCAGGGACATTGGGGTCATTGGGGACATCTGGAACCTCAGCAATGCCTGGCACCGCGTGCCCGTCACCGTCACCAAGTGAGGGACATCCTTGGGGACAGCAGGACATTGGGGCTTTGGGGACACAGCAGGGACATTGGGGACATTGGGGACATCTGGAACCTGCGCAGGGTCCTCAGCAATGCCTGGCACCGGGTCAGCGTCACTGCCACCAAGTGAGGGACATCCTTGGGGACACCAGGACATTGGGGTATTGGGGACATTGGGGACATCAGAGGTACAACCCGACACCGAGGGTGAGGGACATCCTTGGGGACAGCAGGACATTGGGGACACAGCAGGGACATTGGGGTCATTGGGGCTTTGGGGACATTGGGGACACAGCAGGGACATTGGGGTCATTGGGGACATCTGGAACCTGCACAGGGTCCTCAGCAATGCCTGGCACAGGGTCACTGTCACCAAGTCAGGGATGTTGTCACCTGGCCATCAGGACATTGGGGACACTGGGGACATCAGAGATGTCAGGAACAGCAGGACATTGGGGTCAGCAGGGACATCGGGGACATCTGGAATTTGCGCGGGGTCCTCAGCAGCGCCTGGCACCGGGTCAGTGTCACCGTCACCAAGTGAAGGACATTGGGGTTTTGGGGACATTGGGGTACTGGGGACATTGGGGTTTTGGGGACATCGGGGACACAGCAGGGACATTGGGGACATCAGAGGTACGACGTCCAACCGGACACTGTGGGGCCCATCTGGAACCTGAGCAAGGACTGGCATCAGGTCAGTGTCACCGTCACCCAGTGAGGGACATTGGGGACATCGGGGTGTTGGGGACATCGGGGACATCTGGAACCTGTGTGGGGTCCTGGCACCGGGTCAGCGTCACCGTCACCCAGTGAGGGACATTGGGGACATCAGGGATCCCTGGAGATCAATGGGATCTGTGGAACCTAAAGGGTTCCGTGGCTTCAAAGAGTCCTACAGACCCTAAAATGTTCTATAGGCCCTAAAATGTCCTACAGACCCTAAAATGTCCTAGAGACCCCAAAATGTCCTACAGACCCCAAAGTGCCCTACAGACCCCAATGGGTTCCATGGCCCCAAAATGTCCTAGAGACCCCAAAATGTCCTACAGACCCCAAAATGTCCTAGAGACCCCAAAATGTCCTATAGGCCCTAAAATATCCTACAGACCCCAAAGTGCCCTACAGACCCCAATGGGTCCCATGGCCCCAAAATGTCCTAGAGACCCTAAAATGTTCCAGGACCCCAAAAGATCCTGCAGACCCCAAAGATCCTGTAGACCCCAAAGTGTCCTATGGACCCCAATGGGTTCCATGGCCCCAAAATGTCCTAGAGACCCCAAAATGTCCGAGAGACCCCAAAGTGTCCTACAGACCCCAATGGGTCCCATGGCCCCAAAATGTCCTATAGGCCCTAAAATGTCCTACAGACCCCAAAATGTCCTACAGACCCCAAAATATCCTGCAGACCCCAAAGTGTCCTATGGACCTCAATGGGTTCCATGGCCCCAAAATGTCCTAGAGACCCTAAAATGTCCTAGAGACCCCAAAGTGCCCTACAGACCCCAAAGTGTCCTATAGGCCCTAAAAATATCCTACAAACCCCAAAGTGCCCTACAGACCCCAATGGGTTCCATGGCCCCAAAATGTCCTGCAGACCCCAAAAGATCCTGCAGACCCCAAATGTCCTACAGACCCCAAAAGGTCCTACAGACCCTAATGGGTTCCATGGCCCCATAATGTCCTGCAGACCCCAAAATGTCCTGCAGACCCCAATGGGTTCCATGGCCCCAAAATGTCCTACAGACCCCAAAATGTCCTAGAGACCCTAAAATGTCCTAGAGACCCCAAAATGTCCTAGAGACCCCAATGGGTTCCATGGCCCCAAAATGTCCTAGAGACCCCAAAAGATCCTGCAGACCCCAAAGTGTTCTATGGACCCCAAAGAGTCCTGCAGACCCCAAAAGGTCCTACAGACCCTAATGGGTTCCATGGCCCCAAAATGTCCTAGAGACCCCAAAATGTCCTATGGACCCCAAAATGTCCTGCAGACCCCAAAGTGTCCTACAGACCCCAATGGGTTCCATGGCCCCAAAATGTCCTGCAGACCCCAAAATGTCCTACAGACCCCAAAATGTCCTACAGACCCCAATGGGTTCCATGGCCCCAAAATATCCTACAGACCCAAAAATGTCTTATGGACCCCAATGGGTTCTGCAGCCCCCCAGCTTCTATTGACCCCAAAAGGTTCCACAGACCCCAAAAAGATTTTATGAACCCCAGAAGGTTCCACAGACCCCAAAAGGACTTTACGACCCCCAAAAGGATTTTATAGACCCCGAAGAATCCACAGACCCCAAAAGGTTTTTATGGCCTCCTCAAAGGATTTTATGGCTTCCTAAAAGATTTTATGGACTCAAAAAGATTTTATGGACTCCAGAGGATTTTTATGAACCCCAAAGGGTTCCGGTGACCCCAAAGGGTTGTGGTGACCCCAAAGATTTCTGCGGCCCCGAAGGATCCTGTGGGTTCCTGCAGCCCCACAGCTCGAAGGTCAGCAGGGTTTTATGGCGCCCACACTTTTATGGCCCCCACATTTTTATGGCCCCCACACTTTTATGGCCCCCACACTTTTATGGCCTCAGGGTTTTATGGCCGTGGGGATTTATGGCCCCGGTTTTACACCCCGATGTGTGAAAGTGCCTCCTGCCATAAAGATTTGGGAACTTTTATGGGTTCGGTGCCTTCCTGGGGCAGCGAGGGCGGGGGGGGGATGGGGGTGGGGGCGGTTCTGGGATCCCCTGACCCTATAGGGACCCATGGGACCCCTGACCCTATAGGGACTTATGGGACCCCAGACCCTATAGGGACTTATGGGACCCCAGACCCTATAGGGACCCATGGGACCCCTGACCCTATAGGGACTTATGGGACCCCTGACCCTATAGGAACATATGGGACCCCTGATCCTATAGGGACCTATGGGACCCCTGACCCTATAGGGACATATGGGACCCCAGACCCTATAGGGACCCATGGGACCCCTGACCCTATAGGAACATATGGGACCCCTGACCCTATAGGGACCCCCTGACCCTATGGGAACCCCTGGGATCCCTGATCCTATAGGAACCTATGGGACCCCTGACCCTAAATAACCCCTGACCCTATAGGACGCTGTGACCCCATGGGACCCCTGACCCTATAGGAACCCATGGGACCCCTGACCCTATAGGAACATATGGGACCCCAGACCCTATAGGAACATATGGGACCCCTGACCCTATAGGGACTTATGGGACCCCTGACCCTAAATAACCCCTGACCCTATAGGACCCTGTGACCCCGTGGGACCCCTGACCCTAAATAACCTCCTGACCCTATGGGACCCCCTGACCCTATAGGACCCTGGGACCCCATAGGACCCCATGGCATGATGGAAGCCCCTGGTCCTATTGGGACCCCCTGACCCTAAATAACCCCCTGACCCTATGGGATCCCTTGGTCCTCTAGGACCCCCAGACCCTACAGGGCCCTGTGACCCTGTGTAAGCCCCTGACCCTAAAAAACCTCTTGACCCTATGGGACCCCTGATCCTATGGGATCCCTTGGTCCTATAGGGGCCCTGTGACCCCACAGGACCCCTTGACCCTAAATAACCCCCTGGTCCCCGTTATCGATCCCCTTTATCAATCCTCGTTATCAATCCCTGCTCTCACTCCTATTCTTGATCCCGTTATCAATCCCCGTTATAAATCCCCAATATCACTCCCCGTTATCAATCCCAGATATCGATCCCATTATAAATCCCCATTCTCACTCCCCGTTCTCACTCCCGTTATCAATCCCGATATCAACCCCCGCCCCATCGACTCGCTCGGCGCTCCCCGCTCGAGTCTCTCCGCGCTCTCCCCCCCCCCCCTCCGTGCCCCATCGACTCTCTCGGCGCTCCCCCCTTGCCCTGCCGGCCGCTCGATGCTCTCGGCGCGCGGCGCGGGGCCGGAAGTGGCGGGGGCGGGGGGGGGGGCCCGGGGCCTCCTCAGGAGCCGCCGCCGCCGCTGCGCCCGGACCCCCCCGGACCCCCCCGCACCGGCACCGGCACCGCCGCGCCGCCCCCCCCCAGCCCCGGGGGGGCCTCCCGAGCCCGCCGCGGCCCCGCCGGTGAGAGCGAGCGCCGCGCGGGCCGGGCCTGAGGGAGCGGGGCGGGGAGGGGGGGCGCGGCCTCACGGGGGTGTCCGAGCACCGGGAGGGGCGGGGGGGGCGCGGTGACCCCCCTCGGGATGGGTTGGGGGCGTCCGGGTGAGGGAGGGGCGGCGAGGGCTCTTCTGAGGGGGGGGCGCGCCCCCCTGACACCCTCAGGGGGTTTTGGCGGGCTCGGAATTTGGGGAGGGGTCCCTGAGGGTGTCAGGGCTGGATTTGACGGGGTCTCCTCTTTTTGAGGGGGGGTTGTGTCTCCCCAGCTGTGTTTTTTTGGGGGTGCTGTGCTGAGTGGGGGGCGCCTCCCCCTGACACCCTCAGGGGGTTTTGGCGGGCTCGGAATTTGAGGAGGGGTCCCTGAGGGTGTCAGGGCTGGATTTGAGGCGGGGGGGTCGTGTCCCCCTGGAGGTGTCAGCGCTGTTTTTGGGGGGGTTCTGTGCTGAGGAGGGGGCGCGTTTCCATGACGGTCTCAGGGGGTTTTGGCGGGCTCGGAATTTTGGGGAGGGGTCCCTGAGGGTGTCAGGGCTGGATTTGAGGGGGGGTCTGCTCTATTTGAGGGGGGTCGTGTCCCCCTGCAGATGTCAGCGCTGTTTTTGAGGGGGGGGCTCCGTGTCCCCTCAGGAATTTTGGCGGGCTCTGATTTTGGGGGTTCGTGTCCCCTCATGTTCTGAGGGGGGGTCGCGTCCCTCTGACACCCTCAAGGGGTTTGGGGGGCTCGGAATTTTGAGGAGGGGTCCCTGAGGGTCTCAGGGCTGGATTTGAGGGGGGGTCTGTTCTATTTGAGGGGGGGTCGTGTCCCCCCGGGGATATCAGCGCTGTTTTTGAGGGGGGGGCTCCGTGTCCCCTCAGGGAATTTTGGCGGGCTCTGATTTTGGGGGTGCTCGCGTCCCCCTCAGGGGATTTTGGGGAGGGGTCCCTGTCCCTTTTGAGGGTCTCAGGGCTGCATTTGTTGGGGGGGGTCTGGTTATTTTGGGGGGTGGTCGTGTTCCTCCCCTCAGGTCTGGATTTTGGGGGGTCTTGAGGGGTCTTTTCTGAGGGGGGGGCTCACATCCCCCTGACACCCTCAGGGGGTTTTGGCGGGCTCGGAATTTGGGGAGGGGTCCCTGAGGGTCTCAGTGCTGGATTTGAGGGGGGGTCTCCTCTATTTGAGGGGGGGTCGTGTCTCCCAGCTGTGTTTTTTTGGGGGGGCTGTTTGAGGGGAGGGGGGGTTGTCCTCAGGGGGATTTGAGGGGGATCTCAAGGTTGGATTTGAGGGGGGGTCTCCTCTATTTGAGGGGGGGTCGTGTCCCCCCAGCTGTGTTTTTTGGGGGGGCTGTTCTGGGGGGGGGGGTTTGTCCCCTCAGGATCTCAGGGGGATTTGAGGGGGGATCTCAAGGTTGGATTTGGGGGGGGTCTCCTCTATTTGAGGGGGGTCGCCCCCCTGCACCTCCAGGGTGTTTGGGGGCTCGGATTTGGGGAGGGGTCCTGAGTTGGGGCTGGATTTGACGGGGTCTCTCTTTTTGAGGGGGGTTCCCCTGTTTTTTTGGGGGTCTGTGCTGATTGGGGGGGCTCCCTGACCCTTTAGGGGGTTATTGGGCGGGTCTCGATTTGGGGGGGTCTCTGAGATTTTGGCTGGATTTGAGGGGGGGGTCCGTGTCCCTTTGGAGGGTCATGATGGTGTTTTTGGGGGGGTTCTGTGGCTGATGGAGGGGGGTTTTCCTGAGGTCTCAGAGTGTTTTGGGGGCTCGATTTTTGGGGAGGGGTCCCTAGGGTGAGCTGATTTGGGGGGGGTCTGCTCTATTTGAGGGGGGTCGTTTTGGGTCAGGCTGTTTTTTGGGGGGGGGGGTCCGTGTCCCCTTTAGGAATTTTTGGGACTTGATTTGGGGGGTCCTCTATGTTCTGGGGGGGTTGCGTCCTTGTAGGGCTTTGGGGGCTCTGAATTTTGGGGGGTCTTGAGGGGTCTCAGGGCTGTATTTGGGGGGGTGTCTTGGGGTTCTATTTTGAGGGGGGTCGTGTCCCTGAGATGGGCCTGTTTTTGAGGGGGGGGTCCTCAGGATTTTTGGGGCTCTGATTTTGGGGGGGTTTTCCCCCATGTTTGAGGGGGCGGTCCTTGATGGGTTTTGGGGGGGCTCGAATTTTGGGGGGTCCCTGATTTAGGGTGTCAGGGCTGATTTAGGGGGGGTGTGTCCCCTGATGGGTCTGTTTTTTGGGGGGGCTTTCCTGTTGTCCCTAGGATGGGGGCCTCGATTTTGGGGGGTCTCCCTCCTTTTGAGGGGGGGTCCCTGATTTTTGGGGCTCGATTTTTTGGGGGGTCCTGAGGGTGTCGCTGATTTAGGGGGGGGTCCGCCCCTGGGGGTCACCTGTTTTTGGGGGTCCGTTCCCTTAGGTTTGGGGGCTCTGATTTGGTTGGTGATCCCTTTCATGTTTGAGGTGATTTTGGGGTTGCTCCCTTCTACCGGGGTTTTCGGACTCGATTTGGGAGGGTCCTGGTTAGTCTGATTTAGGGGGGGTCCCGTTCCCGGGATTCGATTTTTTTGGGGGGTCCTTGTCCCCTCAGGAATTGGCGGACCTGATTTTTGGGGGGCTCGCCCCCTTTTTGGGGAGGTCGCATCCCTGATTTCTGGGGGTTTTCTGGGGGATCGAATTTTGGAGGGTCCCCTGAGGTCCATCAGGGCTTGATTTGAGGGGGTTCCTCATTTTGAGGGGATCGTGTTCCCCGGGTATATCATCGCTCTTATTTTGAGGGGGGCTCCGTTACCCCATCAGAATTTTTGGCGGCTAAAATTTGGGTGCTCGTGTCCCTCAGGGATTTTTGGGAGGGTTCCCTGTCCCCTTTGAGGGTCTCAGGGCGGTTTTGTGGGGGGTTCTGGTATTTTGAGGGGGGGGGGGTGTTCCTCCCCTCAGGTCTGGATTTTGGGGGGTCTTGAGGGGTCTTTTCTGAGGGGGCGCCTCGCATCCCCCTGACACCCTCAGGGGGTTTTGGCGGGCTCGGAATTTGGGGAGGGGTCCCTGAGGGTCTCAGTGCTGGATTTGAGGGGGGGTCTCCTCTATTTGAGGGGGGGGTCGTGTCTCCCCAGCTGTGTTTTTTTGGGGGGGCTGTTCTGAGGGGAGGGGGGGGTTGTCCCCCTCAGGGGGATTTGAGGGGGATCTCAAGGTTGGATTTGAGGGGGGGTCTCCTCTATTTGAGGGGGGTCGTGTCCCCCCAGCTGTGTTTTTTGGGGGGCTGTTCTGGGGGGGGTGGTTTGTCCCCCTCAGGATCTCAGGGGGATTTGAGGGGGGATCTCAAGGTTGGATTTGGGGGGGGTCTCCTCTATTTGAGGGGGGGTCGTGTCCCCCCAGCACTGTCAGGGCTGTGTTTGGGGGGGGCCTCAGCTGTATTTGGGGGGGGTCTGATATTGGGGAGGGGTCTGGGCTCTATTTGAGGGGGGTTCCTGATTTTTTGGGGGGTCCAGGCTGTATTTGGGGAGGGGTCCTGTCCCTTTTAGGGGGACTCTGATTTCTTTTGGGGGGGGGTCTCTGATTTTTTGGGGGGGGGTCTCTGATTTTTGGGGTCTCTGATTTTTTGGGGGAGGGGTCCTTGTGCCTTTTAGGGGATTCTGATTTTTGGGCTGTAATTGAGGGGGGTCTCGGCTGTATTTGGGGAGGGGGTGTTCCTGTCCCTTTTAGGGGATCTCTGATTTTTTTTGAGGAAGGGTCTCTGATTTTTTTGGGGGGGCCCCTGTCCCTTTTAGGGTGACTCTGATATTGGGGAGGGGTCTGGGCTCTATTTGAGGTGGGGTTCCTGATTTTTTGGGGGTCCAGGCTGTATTTGGGGGGGGGGCTGTCCCTTTTAGGGGACTGATTTCTTTTGGGGGGGGTCTCTGATGTTTTGGGGGAGGGGTCCTTGTGCCTTTTAGGGGATTCTGATTTTTGGGCTGTAATTGAGGGGGGGTCTCGGCTGTATTTGGGGGGGGGGGTCCTGTCCCTTTTAGGGGATCTCTGATTTTTTTGGGGGGGGTCTCTGATTTTTGGGATCTCTGACTTTTGGGGTGGGGTCCATGTCCCTTTTAGGGGGGACTCTGATTTTGGGGGTCTCTAATTTTTGGGGGGGTCTTTGATTTTTGGGGGGGGGGGTCTACTTTTTGTGGGGCATCTCTGATTTTTAAGGGGGGATCCCCTTTAGGGGGGTTCCTGATTTTTTGGGGTCACTTGATTTTTTTGGGGGGGTCCTTTTCCATTTTAGGGGGGGGTCCCTGATTTTTGAGGGGTCCCCTGACCCTTTTGGGGGGGGGTCCCTGATTTTTGGGGTTTCTGATTTTTTTGGGGGTCCTTTTCCATTTTAGGGGGGGTCCCTGCTCCTTTTTGGGGGATCCCTGATTTTTGGGGGGTCTTTTTCCCTTTTAGGGGGCTCCCTGATTTTTGGGGGGTCTTTTTCCCTTTTAGGGGGGGTCTCTGATTTTTGGGGGGATCCTTTTCCCTTTTAGGGAGCTCCCTGATTTTTTGGGGGGTCCTTTTCCATTTTAGGGGGGGGTCCCTGATTTTTGGGGTTTCTGATTTTTTTGGGGGGGATCCTTTTCCCCTTTAAGGAGAGGTCCCTGATTTTTGGGGGGTCTCTGCCCCTTTTTGGGGTCCCTAATTTTTTGGGGGGTCCTTTTCCATTTTAGGGGGCTCCCTGATTTTTGGGCTTCCCCTCCCCAATTCCTGGATCTTTTTTCGGTATCATGCAATTTTTTAGGAATTTTTCCATCTGAAATCTCCTCCCATTCCTTGAAATTTTGGGGGAATTTCACCCCCCAAACCCAAAATTTCCCTGCTGAGAGAGGACTAAAAAAATTTGGGATTTTCCCTTTGGGATCTGAAGGAATTTTTGGGATTTTTCCACCTCTGGATCCCTCAGGAATTTCGGGGTTATCCAAGGGCACAGCAGGGAGGAGTTTTTGGGATTCTTCCCGAGGGAGCTGCTCCAGTTTGGAATGGAAATTAAAAAAATCCTAAAAAAAAAAAAATAAAATGAGGAAAAAGCAGCTGGAGCCTCATCCCAGAATATCCTGGAATTGTTTTTCCAGGGATTTATCCCCAAAAAATTAAAATAAAATGAGGAAAAAGCAGCTGGAGCCTCATCCCAGAATATCCTGGAATTGTTTTTCCAGGGATTTATCCCCAAAAAATTAAAATAAAATGAGAATGAACCCCATGGAATTCATCCCAGAATATCCTGGACTTGTTTTTCCTGGGATTTATCCTCAAAAAAAATTAAAATAAAATGAGGATAAAACCCCATGGAATTCATTCCAGAATATCCTGGAATTGTTTTTCCAGCTTTTTTTTTTCAGGATTTATCCCCAAAAAATTAAAATAAACGAGGAAAAAGCAACTGGAGCTTAACCCAGAATATCCTGGAATTGTTTTTCCAGGATTTATCCCCAAAAAAATTAAAATAAAACGAGGATAAAACCCCACGGAATTCATTCCAGAATGTCCTGGAATTGTTTTTCCAGGGATTTACCCTCAAAAAATTAAAATAAAATGAGGAAAAAGCAGCTGGAGCCTCATCCCAGAATATCCTGGAATTGTTTTTCCAGGGATTTATCCCCAAAAAATGAAAATAAAATAAAATAAAACCCCTGGAATTCATCCCAGAATATCCTGGAATTGTTTTTCCATTTTTTTTTAAATCCTGAGGACAAAAGAAAAGGAAAATAAAACTTTCCAAAGGGTTGGGTTGGAATTATTTGAGGTTGGAATTTGAGGTGGGTCCCAGCCAGGAATTTTCTGCTTTTCCTTGGATTATTTTATTTTATTTTATTTTATTTTATTTTATTTTATTTTATTTTATTTTATTTTATTTTATTTTATTTTATTTCACTTCATTTCATTTCATTTCATTTTATATTTCATTTTATTTTATATTTTATTTTATTTTATTTTATTTTATTAATTTTTATTTTTATTTTATTTTTATTTTGCATTTTTGGGGTGGATTTTCCTGGCAGGGAAGGGAAGGGAGGAGCTGCTCCCAACTGGGATTTGTTGGGAAAAATAAAGAAAATTTTTCCTGGTTTTTATGGGCTCCTGGGGCTGGGTTGAACTGGGATTTAATTGGGATTTTATTGAGATTTTACTGGGATTTTATTGAGATTTTACTGGGATTTTATTGAGATTTTATTGGGATTTTTCTGGGATTGATTTGGGATTTAATTGGGATTTTTCTGGGATTTATTTGGGATTTAATTGGGATTTTATTGGGATTTTACTGGGATTTAATTGGGATTTTACTGGGATTTAATTGAGATTTAATTGGGATTTTACTGGGATTTAATTGGGATTTTATTGAGATTTTACTGGGATTTTACTGGGATTTTATTGAGATTTTATTGGGATTTTTCTGGGGTTTATTTGGGATTTTACTGGGATTTTACTGGGATTTAATTGGGATTTTATTGAGATTTAATTAGGATTTTTCTGGGATTGATTTGGGATTTAATTAGGATTTTACTGGGATTTAATTGGGATTTTATTGAGATTTTTCGGGTTTTATTTGGGATTTTTACTGGAATTTA
>NW_026993581.1:0-11833 GCF_028769735.1 Zonotrichia leucophrys gambelii
AAAAAAAAAAAAAAAAAAAAAAAAAAAAAAAAAAAAAAAAAAAAAAAAAAAAAAAAAAAAAAAAAAAAAAAAAAAAAAAAAAAAAAAAAAAAAAAAAAAAAAAAAAAAAAAAAAAAAAAAAAAAAAAAAAAAAAAAGGGGGGGGGGGGGGGGGGGGGGGGGGGGGGGGGGGGGGGGGGGGGGGGGGGGGGGGGGGGGGGGGGGGGGGGGGGGGGGGGGGGGGGGGGGGGGGGGGGGGGGGGGGGGGCCGGGCGTGTCCCTTCCCTTTGCGCAAGGCGATTGTGCCGGGCACAGTGCATTCCAGTGCGGCGGCTTCTCCGAAAAAGTGCCCGGACCGGGGCTTAGCTCCGGACATCCTACTTCTTCTTTCGGGCTTTTGGTCTACATCATTGCAAAATCCTTTCAATATGCTGGCGTGGAGAAACTGTGCCTGCACAGAAAACATCCTCCATGTGTTTGACTTTTTGCCGAGAGGTTTGCTGATGTTTGCACGAAGAAAAAGAAAGTTGTCCAAAACACCTTCCAACCCAATGTTCATGTGTTTGGAAAAGTAGGAAAGGTAAGTACTGTTTTGGATCAGTTTGCAAGCTGCGCACATATCCCAGTGTTGTGCAGCTTCATTCTTCACTTCCGAAGCTACTGTCTCTCCGGCTCCGAGACGAAGAAGCGGCTTCTCGCGCAAAGGCGATTGTGCCGGTCACAGTGCATTCCAGTGCGGCGACTTCTGCCGAAATGTGCCCGGGACCGGCCCTTAGCTCCGGGGACATCCGTACCTTCTTCTTTCGGGACTTTTGGGTCTACATCATTGCAAAAAATTATTCCACTATGTCTGGCAAGGAGAAACTGTGCCTGCACAGAAAACATCCTCCATGGTGTTTGACATTGTTGCAGAGAGGTTTGCTGAGTGTTTTGCACGATGAAAAAGAAAGTTGTTGAAAACACCTTCCAACCGAATGTCATGTGTTGGAAAGGTAGGAAAGTGGTAATGTACTGTTTTGATCAGTTTGCAAGCTTCGCACACTCCCAGTGTTGTTCAGCTTCATTATTCACCTGCCGAAGCAGCCGCTCTCTCCGGCCCCCGAGACGAAGAGGCGGCTTCATCGCGCAAAGGCGATTGTGCCGGTCACAGTGCATTCCAGTGCGACGGCTTCTGACGAAATGTCCCGGGACCGGCGATGAGCTCCGGGGTATCCGTACCTTCTCTTTCGGCTTTTGGGTCTACATCATTTCAAAATCCCTTTTCCCCTATTCTGGCAGGAGAAACTGTCCTGCACAGAAAACATCTCCATGGTGTTGACTTTTTGCGGGGAGGTTTTTCGAGTGTTTTTTCACGAGAAAAAAAAAGTTGTCCAAAACACCTTCCAACCCAATTTCATGTGTTTGGAAAAGGTAGGAAGTGGGAAGGTACTGTTTTGGATCAGTTTGCAACTGCGCACATATCCCAGTGTTTGCACTTCATTCTTCACCTTTGAAGCTACTGGTCTCTCCGGCTCCCGAAAGGGGAAGAAGGGGGCTTCTTCGCGCAAGGCGATTGTCCGGTCACAGTGCACTCCAGGTGCGGCTTCTACCAAATGTGCCGGGGCCGGCGCTTAGCTCCCGGGGGCTCCGTATTCTTTTTTCGGCTTTTGGGTCTAATCATTGCAAAATCCTTTTTTTACTATGTCTGGCAGGAAATCTGGTCCCGGCGAAAACATCCCCCATGGGGTTTGACTTTTTGCGGGGAGGTTTGCTGAGTGTTTGCACGATGAAAAAGAAAGTTGTCCAAAAACACCTTCCAATCCCAATTTCATGTGTTTGGAAAAGGTAGGAAAGTGTAAGGTACTGTTTTGGATCAGTTTGCAAGCTGCGCACACTATCCCAGTGTTGTTCAGCTTCATTCTTCACCTTCCGAAAAGCTTTCTCTCCGGCTCCGAACGAAGAGCGGCTTCTTCGCGCAAAGGCGATTGTGCCGGTCACAGTGCATCCAGTGCGGCGGCTTCTGACCAAATGTGCCGGGACCGGCGCTTACTCCGGGAAATCCCTACTTCTTCTTTCGGGCCCTTTTGGGGGGCTACATCATTGCAGAAACCCTTTTTCAATATTCTGGCGTGGGAAACTGTCCTGCACAAAAACATCCCCATGGTTTGACTGTTGCAGAAGGTTTGCTGATGTTTTGCAGACAAAAAGAAAGTTGCCAAAAACACCTTCCAATCGAATTCAGGTTTTTGGGAAAAAGGGTGGGAATGGTAAGGTACTGTTTTCTACATTGAAAGCTTCGAAACCCCCATGTTTTTCATTTCATTTTTCCCCTTTTCCGAAAGCAGCCCTCTCTCCCGGCCCCCGAGACGAAGAGGCGGCTTCATCGGAAAAGGGTTTGTCCCGGGCACAGTGCATTCCCATGCGACGCTTCTGACGAAATGTGCCCGGCCCGGCGCTCAGCTCCGGGGAACCCCCGTATTTCATTTTTAACGTTTTTGGGGTTTCTAAATCATTGCAGAAATCCTTTCCAGTCTGGAAGGAGAATCTGGTCGGCTGAAAACATCTCCCACGTTTGTAATGTTGCGGGGGGTTTTTTCGAGGTTTTGCCGATGAAAAAAAAATTTGTCCAAAACACCTTCCAAACCCGAATTTTCAGTGTTTAAAAAGTAGGAAAGTGTAAGGTACTGTTTTGGATCATTTTGCAAGCTCGCACACTACCCCAGTTTTTCCTTCATTCTTCACCTTTCCAAACACCGCCATCCCCTGCTCCCGGGAGACAAGAGGCGGTTTCTTCGCGCAAAGGATTGTCCCGGGGTCCATGACTCCAGTCGGCGGTTTCTCCGAAATGTGCCCGGGACCACGTTTAGCCCGGGGGACCCGTCCCTTCTCTTTGGGACTTTTGGTCTACATCTTTGCAAAGATCTTTTCCACTTGTCTGGAAAGGGAGAAACCTCCTGCACAGAAAAAAACCCCTGGTTTTTACTTTCGCGAAGTCTGCAAGTTTTTTTGCAGGATAAAAAGGGAAAGTTTCCAAAACACTTTCCAACAGAATTCATTGTTTTGGAATGGGTAGGAGAGAATAATACTCTTTTCATAAATTTGCAAACTGTGCACCACCCAGTTTTTTGTGCAGCTTCTTCTTCACTTCGGGGGACCGCCCTCCCCCGGCTTCCGAGGCGAAGAAGGGGGCTTCTCGCGCAAAGGCATTGTCCGTACAGGCACAGCGAGGGCTGCTTCTGACGAATGTGCCCCGGATCGCTCATAGCCCCGGGGTCTCTGACCTTCCCATTTTTTTTTTTGGGGTCTTGGCAATGCAAAGGGTTTTCCTTGCAGCAGAGACGGACATTTTAACGGGAATTTTGCCTTTGAGAGAACAATGAAAAAGTTTCACCCCCAATCAAGCATTTTGAAAAACAAGAAAATTTTCATGAAAAAACCACCTTTGCCCCCTTTAGGTTTGCTACTGTGTTTAACAAAAAATTGTCAACCGTGTTCCGGGGTATCACATCATAACAGGTACTTCATTCTAAATTTTCTCTCTAAAAACAAAAAAAACCCAAGGGATGTATTTCATGCCCCAAAATTCACCCGTGGTGCCAAAAGGTGAAAAAGGGGGGGAAGGGCAACGGCAATTAACGAAGGGCCTATGAAATGGGGCCCGTTTCCTGAAGGCTTAAACAGGTCAGTTGCCTAGTTTTTCTTTGGAATTTTTTTAAACCCTTGGGGTCATGTTTTTCTTGGATTCTTTCCCCTTCCCTATTTTTTCCCCTTGGGTCTCCACCTTTGCTGACATTTCAAGTTTCGGAGCCGGAAATGTGTTGCCCAAAATTGCTGACATCATTATTCCCTTCAAAGGGTTTTGCCTCAAGTCTCTTTTTGCGGTTTTCTGCTGTTGATTGTCAAAAGCCAGCAGGGTTGTGTGGGACAAGTACACAAACCATAGTTGTTTTTCTTTTGATTTGGCCTGGTAGCTAAAAAAATGACTGAACACTGTGAGAGGCTTTTCTCCCCCCGTTGGGGTTTCACTGAAGGGCAGATGCAAATCGCTACCTGAAGTCTTGCACAGAAGAAAGTAGGGGTTTGCTGCTGACTAGCTAAAACTTACAAAAGGGGGCCCTTTGGGCGAGGGCCCATTCCATTGGCAAGTAAAAAGGGACTGTGGGAAGGTGAGGCAGCTAAATTAAGGTAGATCACAATTTTTTAAAAGCCGGGATGGGTTTGGTTGAATTTTTTTGTTAGGCTTAAAGCTATAACTGATAAAGGAAAAAGTTCAAAAAAGCAGCATCCCTTTGCATCTTGCTGGGACTCTGTTTTTTCACCAGGGACCCTCAACCCCCAAGTTGCCAAGGGAGATGATAAAGGGATGTTGCAGAGCTGCTGTGTGCATCTGAAGGGAAGGGCAAGAGTGAAGCGCGGGACTTTTCGGGCTTTAGTAAAATGCGCTGCTTGGGCCATTTTGTTGTTTCCCCATCAGGCCTTTCTGTCTAAATACACTGCCCAAAATCTTTCTACTGTAGGGCATTTCTTCCTTTTTGTTTTCATACCTTTTCATTGAAAGGATGAAAAATCTTTCCATTTTAAAGATCCCGTTAGGAAACACATGCAAGGGGACATCGCCCCCTTTTTCTTCTCCCTTTTTTTTGTCTTTTTTCAGAGACTCATTTCAAATTTCGAAAATGCAAGAGGAATACAAAATTACTTAGCAGGGGGCACTCTCACTGCTTTCTCTTTCTACTGCTTCATACTGGGTACTTAAAGGCCTCGTTTTTCTCATCTGCATTCTGCTGTGATCCAAAGCTAAATTTTCCAGATTAAAAACACAAAAGAACACCCAGCTTTTGCAAAACTACCATGAGGGGTTTGTGTTTAATTGATCGCTACAGTGTTTTTGAAAAAAGGGAAAAGTATGTCTTCTTGTTACTCTCTTCTTGGCCTCATGTTTGCATGCCTAGTGAATCACTGGCAGGGGGGATTTTTTTAGGGCCGCCGGGGCCCCTCCCACCCCAGGGCCCCCCAAAACAAACCACGGGCCCTTTTCCCCTGGGAAAAAAAACTGAGATGCCCCTCTTCGTGGTAAGGCAGAGGGCCCCGGTACTGTCAAACCACCCGACTTGGCACTGGTCCACATTTTATCTGGAACCATCCTGCGTATGGTGGGGGGGGTTTTTAGGAGCCCGCCGGGCCCCTCCCCCCCCAAGGCCCCCAACACAAACTCGCCCTTTTTCCCCGTAAAAACGACCTCCCACTTCTGCCCGGAGATGCAGGGAACCACTTCCCCTTCAAAACCCCCCGCTTCAGGTGCCCCCTTTCATCTGGAACCTCCTTATCGTGGGTTTTTTGAGCCCCGCCCACTCCCCGCCCCAGGCCCCCGAACACAAAACCAGGCCCTTTCCCTGGCAAACAAAATCACCCCCCCGCTTCTGGCGGGGGATTGCAGGAGCCCTTTCCCCAATCAAACCCGCCCGACTCGGGACTGGGCACCTTTCATCTGGAAAAAACCGCGTAATTGATTTTCGGAGCCAGCCGGCCACTCCCAGCCCCAAGCCCCAAACAAACTAGGCCCTTTTTCCTGAAAAAAACGACCTGCCCCTCTTCTGGCTGGGAGATGCAGGAACCACTTGGCCTCTCAAACACCCATTTTGGGACTGTGCCCCTTTAAAATTTTTGGGGAAACCATCCTGTATCGGATTTTCAGGAGCCACCGGGGACCCCACCCCCAGGGCCCCCAACACAAACACGGCCTTTTTCCCTTTGGAAAAACTACCCCCCTTTTGGCTGGAATTGCAAACACTTCCCAAACAAACCACCCTTGGGGTGTGCCCCCTTTCATCTGGGGAAACCCTCTGCTTATTGGGATTTTTAGGAGCCCCGCCGCCACTCCCACCACAGGCCCCCAACAAAAACAGGCCCCTTTTTCCCCGGAAAAAAAACTACCCCCACTTCTGGGGGAGATTGCGGAACCCCTCCCCTTTAAAACCCCGCCCATGGGAAATGGGGCCACCTTTCACTGGGGCCATCCTGCTATCGGATTTTTAGGAGCCACCCCCACTTTCCCCCACAGGCCCCCAAAAAACCACGGCCCATTCCTGGAAAAAAACTAGCCCCCTTTTGGTGGGATTTGCGACCACTTTTCTATCAAACCACCGACCGCACTGGTGCCACCTTTCTGGAACCTCCTCGTATCGTGGGTTTTCAGGCCACCGGCCCCTCCAGCCACAGCCCCCCAAACACAACCACGGCCCCTTTCCCCCGGAAAAAAATTGAATGCCCCTCCGGTGGAATGGGGGGAACCACTTGTCTATCAAACAACCCCCACTTGGCAAATGGTGCCCCCTTTCATCTGGGAACCATCCTGCTATCGGGATTTTCAGGAGCCAGCCGGCCCTCCAAACCACAGGCCCCCCAAAAACAAAAACGGGCCCCTTTCCCCGAAAAAACTACCGCCCTCTCTGGGTGGGAGATTGCAGAGCCACTCCCCTTCAAACCACCCGACTTGGGACTGGTCCACTTTCATCTGGGGAAACCTCCGCGTATCGTGGGTTTTTCAGGACCCCGCCGGCACCCCCCCAAAAAGGCCCCAAAAAAAACCCGGCCCTTTCCCCGAGAAAACCCCCCCCGCTCTGGCTGCGATTTGCAGGGGCCCTTCCTCATAAAAACCAGCCTGACTCGCACTGGCCCTTTCATCAACCATCCCGCTTCGTGTTTTTCAGGAGCCACCGGACTCCCAGCCAACCCCCCAAAAACCCCCCCCCCTTTCCCCGAAAAAAAAACGAATTTCCCTCTCTGGTGGAATGGGAGGGGCACTTGTACTTCAAACCACCCCACTTGGCACTGGGCCACTTTTATCGGAACCACCTGCGTACGTGGGTTTTCAGGACCAGCCGGCACTCCCACCACAGGCCCCCCAACAAAACCCGGCCCTTTTCCCTGGGATAAAAAAAGACCTGCCCACTTTTGCCCGGGATGGCAGAACCACTTGCCTCTTCAAACCACCCGATTGGCATGGTGCCAAACCTTTTTATCTGGAACCCCTCTACGGGTTTTCAGGGGCCCCTCCGGGCCCCTCCCAGCCACCCCCCAAACAAACCACGGGGCCCCTTTTCCTGGCAAACAAAAAATCACCCCCCCCTTTTGGGTGAGATTGCAGGGGGCCACTTCCCCTTTTCAAACCCCCCGCCGCACTGGCACCTTTTACGGGAACCCCCTGCGTAATTGGATTTTCGACCAGCCGGCCAACCCCCCCGGCCCCAAACAAACTAGGGCCCTTTCCCTGAAAAAACACCCCCTCTTCTGGGTGGCAGATTTCAGGAACCCCTTCCTCTAAAACACCCAAAAGGCACTGGGGCCCCTTTCACTGGGAACCATCCTGCGAAGGGGTTTTCAGGAGCCACCCGGCACTCCCCCCAGCCCCAAAAAACTACGGCCTTTCCCCGATAAAACGACCTCCCAATTCTGCTGGAGATTTCAGAACTACTTCCTCTCAAACCCGCCCCATTGGCATGGCCCCTTCATCTGGGGAAACCCTCTGCTTTTCGTGTTTTCAGGGGCCCCCGGACTCCAGCCACAGGCCCCCCAACACAAAACACGGGGCCCTTTTCCCTGGCAAACAAAAACCCCCACCCGCTTCTGGCTGGAGATTGCAGGAGCCCCTCCTCTATCAAACCACCCGACTGGGACTGGTCCACCTTTTATTGGGAACCATCTTTCGTACGTGGATTTTTTAGGGGCCACCGGGATTCACCACAGCCCAACAAAAACCCCGCCCAATCCCCCTGGAAAAAAAAAACCACCCCCCCCTTTTGGCTGGGAATTGCAGAGCCCCTTGCCCTACAAACACCCGACTCAGAACGGTGCCACCTGGGCTGGAACCGTCCTTTGTACGTGGATTTTCAGTAGCCAGCCGGCCCCCTCCCACCACAGGGCCCCCCCAAAACAAACCACGCACTTTCCCCCGGAAAAAAAAGAGATCCCCCCTTCTGGATGGAAGGGGGAACCACTTGTACACAAACAAATTCGACTTGGCACTGCCCCTTTCACTGGGGAAACCCTCCCCTATCGGATTTTCAGGGGCCAGCCCCCACCCAAACCCCAGCCCCAAAAAAAACTCGGCCCTTTCCCTGGAAAAAAAACTAAACCCCCACTCTGGGGGCAGATGCAGAGCCACTCCCCTTCAACCACCCCACTTTGGGCCGGTGCCCCCTTTCATCTGGGAACCACCGCGTTCGTGGATTTTTTAGGGGCCCGCCGCCACTCCCCACAGGCCCCAAACAAAAAACGGCCCCCTTTTCCCCGAGGGAAAAAGACCTCCCTATCGCGGCAGATTTCGGGGGCCCCTTGCCTCTATAAAACCCCCCGACTGGCACTGGTGCCACCTTTTATCTGGGGAAACCATCCGCTTCGTGGGTTTTTTGGGGCCACCGGCCACTCCCCCCACAGCCCCAACACAAACCAGCCCTTTCCCCCGGAAAAAAAACTGAATGCCCTCTTTTTGGTGGTAATTGCAGGGGGCACGTTTAATCAAACCAGCCCACTTGCACTGTGCCACTTTTCATCGGGGAAAATTTAAAAAAATTTAACCACCGGGCCACTCCCAGCCCCGGCCCCCGAACACAAACACGGCCCCTTTCCCTGGAAAAACTACCGCCCCTCTGCCCGCAATGCGGGCCACTTCCTTTCAAAAACCCCCCGACTTGGGACTGGGCCCCCCTTTCATCGGAACCATCCTCGATCGTGGATTTTCAGGACCAGCCGGCCACCCCCACAGGCCCCCCAAAAAACCAGGCCCTTTCCCTGGAAAAAACTACCCCCCCTTCGGCTGGCAATTGCAGGGGCCACTTCCTAACAAACCCCCCCTCGGGCCGGTGCATTTCATCTGGGGAAACCCTCCCGGAAAGTGATTTTCAGGGGACCGCCCCCTCCCAGCCCCAGGCCCCAAAAAAACAGGGGCCCTTTTTCCCGGAAGAAAACACCCCCACTTCTGCTGGGGGAAAATTTCAGAACCACTTCTCTCAAAAGCCCATTTGGATGGTGCCACTTTCATCTGGGGCCATCCCGCGTATCGTGGTTTTAGAGCCACCGCCATCCCCCCAAGGCCCCCCAACCAAACACCCCCTTTTTCCCCGGAAAAACTACCCCCCTTCTGGCTGGTATTGCAGAAACCACTTCCCCCTTTTCAAACCGCCCGACTTGGCATCTGCCCCCTTTTATCTGGGAAACCCTGCTTTTCTGGATTTCAGGAGCCAGCCGGGCCACCCAGCCCCAGCCCCCAAACAAAACAGGCCCTTTTCCCCGGAAAAAAACTAACCCCCTTCTGGTGGGGGGACGAGCCATTTTCATCAAAACCCCCCTGGCACTGGGGGCCACCTTTTCTGGAAACCTCTTCTTTTCGGGATTTTTTAGGGACCACCGGCCCCTCCCCCCACAGGGCCCCCAACACAAACACGGCCTTTTTCCCCCGGAAAAAAACTAACCCCCTTTGTGGTATTTCGGAGCCACTCCCCCCATCAAACCGCCCCACTGGGACTTGGGGGCCCTTTTATCTGGGAACCATCGCTATGTGGGTTTTCAGGGCCGCCCCCACTTTTCCCCCACAGGCCCCCAACAAAAACCACGGCCCCTTTCCCCCGGAAAAAAAAACCACCCCCCCCTTCTGGTGGGGTTGCAGGAGCCATTTCCCCTATCAAACCAGCCCGGCTCCCTGGGGGCACCCTTTTCGGGGGAAACCTCCCCCGTATCGGGATTTTTCGAGCCGCCCCACTCCCAGCCCCAAACCCCAAACAAAAAAAACGGCCTTTCCCCCGGGAAAAAAAACAGATCCCCCTTTTGGTGGAGATGGCGGAAACCCCTTGTCTTCAAACAAACCACTTGGCATGGGGCCACCCTTTCCTCGGGAACCACCCCCAAACGTGGATTTTAGGGGCCAGCCGCCACTCCAACCAAGCCCCCAAAAAAAAAAACAGCCCTTTTCCCCGGAAAAAACGACCCGCCCAAACCTGGCTGGAGATTGCAGACCCCTGTTTTTAAACCCCCCACTTGGGACTGTGCCATTTCATCTGGGGAAACCCCCGCTATCGGGATTTTTAGGGGCCAGCCCGGGCCCCTCCAGCCAAGGCCCCCCAACAAAAACCACGGCCCCCTTTCCCTGGAAACAAAATCACCCCCCCCCTTTTGGCGGGAGATTTCAGGGGCCCTTCCCCAAACAAACCAGCCCGCTGCACTGGTGCCACCTTTCATTTGGGAAACCATCCGCATATCGTGGATTTTGCAGGAGCCAGCCTGCCACTTCCATCCATAGGCCCCAAACACAAACCACGAGGCCCTTTATCGCTGCAAACAAAACTCTACCCGCCCGCTTTCTGGCTGGCAATTGCAGGAGCCACTTTCCTCATCAAACCTCCGACTTGGCACTGTGCCACCTTTCATCAGGGAACCATCCTGCGTATTGTGAGATTTTTCAGGACCAGCCGCCACTCCAAGCCACAGCCCCAAGAGAAACGACGGCCCTTTTCCCTGGATAGTAACACTGACCTGCCCATCTCTGGCTGCACATTGCACTAGCCACTTGCCTCTATCAAACCAGCCCGGCTGGCACTGGTGCCACCTTTCATCAGGGAACCATCCGGCGTATCGTGGATTTTTCAGGAGCCAGCCCGGCCACTCCAGCCTCAGGTCCCCACATGAAAATACTACGGCCCTTTTCCCTGGAAGTAATACTGACCTGCCCATCTTCTGGCTGGAGATTGCAGGAGCCCACTTGTATTATCAAACCAGCCCGACTTGGCACTGGTGCCACCCTTTCATCTGGGGAAACCCTCCTGGTATCGTGGGTTTTCAGGAGCCCGCCCGGCCCTCCGCACAGGCCCCCAAACACAAAACCCCGGCTTTTTTCCCCGGGAAACAAAACTCACCGCCCCGCTTTGGAGGCGCTGCAGGAGCCACTTCCCTATATTTAAACAGCCCGACCGGCACTGGTGCCACCCTTTTATCTGGGGAACCCTCCTGTTTTTGTGGTTTTCGGAGCCACCGGGCCCCTCCCAGCCAAGTCCCAAACAAAAAACTACGGCCCTTTCCTGGAAGTAAAACTGACCTGCCCTCTTCTGGGTGAGATTGCAGGAACCACTTGGCTTCCCAAAACAGCCCAATTTGGGCCCGGTGCCACTTTCATTGGAACCCCCTGCGTATCGTGGGTTTTTTGGGGGCCCGCCGGCCACTCCCGCCCCAGGCCCCCCCAACACAAACCACGGCCCTTTTCCCCCGGCAAAAAAAACCCCCCCCCCGCTTCTGGCTGGGGAATTGAGGAGCCATTCCCTCATCAAACCAGCCCCACTCGACACTGGTGAACCTTTTATTGGGGGAAACCTCCTGCATATCGTGGATTTTCGGGGGCCGCCCGGGGACCCCAGCCCCGAGGCCCCCTAAAAACCACGGCCTTTTTCCCCGGAAGTAAAATGACCGCCCATCTTCTGGCTGGAGATTGCAGGGGCCCCTGGTTTCAAAACCCCTTGGCACTGGGGACCTTTCTTGGGAAACCTCCTGCTATGTGGATTTTTAGGACCCCGCCGGGCCCCTCCAACCCCAGGCCCCAAAAAAACACGGCCCTTTTCCCTGGAAGTAAAACTGACCTGCCCCTTCTGGCTGGAGATTGCAGGAGCCACTTTTTATCAAACCGCCCGACTTGGACTGGTGCCCCCTTTCTTGGGAACCCTCCTGCGTATGTGGGTTTTCAGGGGCCAGCCCGGGGAAACCCCAGCAAGGGGGCCCCAAAAAAACCGGGCCCTTCCCGGGAAAAAAACTACCCGCCCCCTTTGGCTGGCAATTGCAGGAGCCACTTTCCTCATCAAACACCCGACTCGCATGGGGCCACCTTTTCTGGGAAC
>NW_026993582.1:0-11820 GCF_028769735.1 Zonotrichia leucophrys gambelii
GGAACCCTCCCGCGTATTGTGGATTTTCAGGAGCCAGCTGGCCACTCCCAGCCACAGGCCACCGAACAAAAATTACGGCCCCTTTCCCTGGAAGAAAAACTGACCTGCCCATCTTCTGGCTGGCAGATTGCAGGAGCCACTTGCCTGTATAAAACCAGCCCGACTTGGAACTGGTGCCACCATTCATCTGGGAACCATCCTGCGTATCGTGGATTTTCAGGAGCCAGCCGGCCACTCCCAGCCACAGGCCCCCAAACACAAACTACGGCCCTTTTCCCTGGAAGTAAAACTGACCTGCCCGTCATCTGGCTGGCAGATTGCAGGAGCCACTTGCCTCTATCAATCCAGCCCGACTCGGCACAGGTGCCACCTTTCATCTGGGAACCATCCTGCATATCGTGGATATTCAGAAGCCAGCCGGCCACTCCCAGCCACAGGCCCCCGAACACAAACCACGGCCCTTTTCCCTGGCAAACAAAGCTTAACCACCCCGCTTCTGGCTGGCAGATTGCAGGAGCCACTTGCCTCTATCAACCAGCCCGACTTGCACTGGTGCCACCTTTCATCTGGGAGCCATCCTGGTATTTTTTAGGGCCCGGGCCCCCCCCCCCCCACCCCCAAAAAAACCCCCCTTTTTTCCCGGGAAAAGAGCCCGCGGGATTGCCCCCTTTTAACCACCCGACTGCCCGGCCCCTTCATCTGGGAACCTCCTGCGTATCGTGGATTTTCAGGAGGCCACCGCCACCCCCACAGGCCCCCAAACAAACCGCCCTTTCCTAAAAAAAAACCCCCCTCTTGGGGAATTTCCCCCTTTCAAACCAGCCCACTTGGCACGGGCCACCTTTCTTGGAACCGGTCGGGTTTTTGGGGCGGCCACCCGGGCCCCATTTCCCCCAACACCCCCCCCCGAAAAACCAGCCCCTCTGGACAATCAGGCCACTGCTTAAACCGGGGAATTGGGAGGCCACTTTCCTCTAACCATCCGCTGGGATTCTGGCCACCGGCCTCCCCCCCCCCCAAACCCCCTTTTCCGGCAAACCACCCCCCCCCCTCAAACCAGCCCTTTCCCTTAAAACCCCCACTCCTGGCCAATTGCGGGAAACCCTTGGTAATATTTCCCGACCGCCGGGCCCCACCCCTCCAAAACCGGCCTTTCCCCGGAATAAACACCGCCCCCAACCCCCACCCAAAAACTGGCCCTTTCCCTGAATTAGGTGCCCCTTATCGGGGCCCCCCTTGGGGCCTCCCCCCCAATCCCCCCTGGCCAGGGCCCCCTTTCACCTGGAACAAAAGGGTTTTTTTCCCGGGATTCCCCCCATCCCCCGAAAAGGGGGGCCTTCCGGGGGGGGAAATGACGGCTGCTGGGGGTGCGGCCCCGCCCCCACACCCACCCCCACTGGCCACCCACTGGGAATTTCCGGCAGATCTCCCGCCACGGCCCCCACCACAGCCCCCAAAAAAACCGCCCATTTCCCTGGCAACAAAAATAAACCTCCCGCCTTCTGGAAAGGACCACGGCCAAAACCCCCACTCACCCCCCCTTTCATTAGGGCCACCTGGGTTTCGGCCCCGCCAATCCCCCCCCTTCCCAAAAAACACCGGCCTTCCCAATTGGACCTCCCATCCGGTCATGCGGCCACTTGGAAAAACCAGCCAATTATTCCGGCCATTTCAAAACCACCCGTTCTTTGGACACCCGGGCCCTCCCCAAGGCCCCCAAAAACGCCTTTTTATGGAACAAAACTTTCACGCCCTGGGGATGGGGCCACCTTTCAAACCACCGCTTCCTGGGATGACGGCCCCGGTTCGGATTTCGGACCAGCCGCCCGAAGTCCCCCACCACCACTCGGGGTTCCCCCAAAAATTTAAACCCCCCCCTCTCATGGGCCAATTTAAAAAACCACCCATTAAAAAAGGCCCCCCCACCCAGAAACCCCAAAAAAAGGATTTCAAAAAAAAACCCCAAACCCTGGGGGGGAAAAACTGGCCTTTCCCCCAAAAAAACCCCCAGGGCAATTGGAGACAAAAAAAAACCAAACACACTCGCCCCTTTTTCCCCGGAAAAAACCCCGGATCTGGTTCAGACCCCGGCAACCCCGCCCCCCAAACAGGCCCTTTTCCTTGGAAAACTCTTCTGGGCCCGCTGCAGTCCCAAAAATCCCCAACAAACCACCCCGATCACTGGGCCCTTTCCTGGGAACATCCGGGGATTGGCCCCTACCCCACCCCAGCCCCCCAAACCCACGGCCCTTCCCAAGAAATCCCCCCTTCTGGCTGGGGGCAGCACACACCACCCCCAACAACAGCCCACCTTTATTGGAGGGAAACCCCTGCTTGTTTTAGGCGGCCCCGGCCCCCACGGAAAAACCCCCTTTTCGGAAACCCGCCCTCGTTGGTTTGGCCCGCGGCCCCCCGCCACCCCCACACAAACCCCCCCTTTTGCATCCACCTTCCCCTCTGGCCATCTGCGCGGGTTTTTTGACACCCCCTCCAAAAAGGCCCCAAAACGGAACCCCTTTTCCCTGGGACACCGCCTCCACCCGGGGGCCCAAAAACCCGGCCCCCTTTAAAACCAAAACCCCCCGCATTTCGCTTTTGGGAACTGCCTCTTTCAGCACAGCCCTGGCCTTCCACCAAACCCCCCAAATGGCCTTTTCCCGGGACCCACCCCCCAAATTTCCCCAATTCAAATCCTTACTAAGAAACCCCCCGCACTTGGATTCACTTTCCGGACCCCGCTATCGTGAAGGCCCCCGGGGCCCCCCACGAACCCCCCCTTTCCCGGCAAACAAAACCGCCAAAACCCCTCTGGGAGTTGAGAGCCCTCTTCAACCCCCGCCCACTCCACTTTCCCCCTCGGGAACCAACCTGCTATTCGGGTTTTGGAACCCCCCCACCAAGCCCCAAAAAAACACGGCCCTTTCCCTGAAAAAACTAACCTGCCCTCAATAGCTGGCCTTGCGGCAATTTAAAAACCGCCCCTTCCCGGCCCCATCCTTTACCCTCCCTGCTTTCTGGGCCCAATCCCGGGGCCCCCCCCCACCAGCCACAGGCCCCCGAAAAAAACCCCCTTTTTCCCAATAAACGACTCCCTCTTGGCGGTTGGGCCCCCTTTCCTTTCAACCCCCCCTCTTGGTCCCCTTTCTAATTCCTCTTTTTTTTTCCCACCGCCACTCCCCCCCAGCCCCCAACCAATACCCCCTTTCCTGGAATTAAACCACCTCCCATTGGCAGGGAAGGAACCTTGGCTCTTCCCAAACCCCCAACTGATTGCCCCCATGGACACCCAACGGATTTCGGAACCCACCCCCGGCCCAAAAACCCCGGCCCTTCCCAATAAACCCTCCCGTCATCGGGATTCAGGACCACGCTTATCAACCGCCACTGCACGTCCACCCGGCCTTTTCCTGGATTTCAGGGCCGTCCCTCCACCACCCCAAAAACACGGCCTTTTCCCCATAAAACCCCGCCTTCGTGGATTTACCCGCCCCAACCGCCCGACCACGGCCCTTTCCTGGCCCAAAATACAACCCGGCATCCGCCAGCCCAAACAACACGCCTTTCCAAAAACTCCCCGCCCTTTTTGGGCAAGCACCACTCCCCCAAACCACTTGCCCTTTTCCCTATTAACCTCCCTTGTGGATTTCAGAGCCACCCCCACAACCCCAAAAAACCGCCTTTTCCCTGGAAAAATTCCCCGTTCTGGTGGAGGCGACCCGCCCAACAACAGCCCTTTCCGTCCCTTACTGGACCCCCTATCGGATTTTAGGCCAGCCTCATCCCCCAGCCCCAAAATGGCCCTTTCCCCGGAAAACTGCTCCCCTTTTCGGCAGGCCCACGCCCAACACAACTGCCTTCCATTTCTGGCCACCCGGTTGGATTCGGACCGCGCACCCCCCCCCCCAAAAACACGCCTTTTCCTGAACAAAAACCCCCCCCCGGCCAAAAACACTCCCTTCAAACCCCTCCCCCCTTTCCTGGCATTGCGAGGTTTTCACACGCCCCGCCCGCCAACCCCAACCCCTTTCCTGAAAAACCCCCCCCGCCGCCGACAAGCCTTCCCAAAACACTCCCTTCCCCATGGAATGGTTTTTGGGGCCCGGCCCTCCCCCCCCAAAATTACCCCTTTTCCGAAGAAAATACGCCTTCCCTTGAAACCTTTCCATAACCCACCATTTCAATTTACGGCCACGGTCTTTTCGGACCACCGCCCTTTAGCCCGGAAAACCAGCCCCCGAAAAAACCCCCTTCCCCGGGAATTCGGACCTCCTCATCAACCCTCCCCAAGGGCCCTTACTGGGACCATCCTGCACTGGATTTGGGCCGCCCCACCCACCCCCAAACCCCCCCCAAAAAATACCCCCCTTCGCCAAATTGCAGGACTCCCTATCAACCGCCCGACTGACTGTGCACCATCTGGAACCCGGTATTGGATTTTCAGAGCCAGCCGGCCCCCCAGCCGCCCCAAACAAACACGGCCTTTCCCGAAAAAATACCGCCCGCTCTGGCGAAGGGGACCCCTTAACACCCCCCCTGGCCCCTTTTTGGAACCATCCTGTTCGGATTTCAGGCCACGCACCCCACCAAGGCCCCAAAACACCCCCTTTCCCAAAAAACCACCCCCCTGGGTGCAAGAACCTCCAATGAACCACCGGAAAGGTGCACCTTCATCGGGAACCATCCTCGTTGTGATTTTGGAGCAGCGGCACTCCCCCCACACCCAAAAACCCCCCTAAATAAAACCCGCCATTGGGAATTCAACACTTTGGCTCAACCACCTTCCCTTACCTTTTCGGAACCACCGCAGGGCCAGCCACGGCCCTCCCACCAAATCCAAAAACAGGCCTTTCCCGGAAAAAACTCTCACCCGCCCCCGCGGGTTCCCTTCCTCTAACCACCGCCCTTTTGATTTCGGACCACCGCATTATTTTAACCCGCCACCCCCCCCCAAAAAATTTCCCCTTCCCGGAGTAAACCCCCCATCCGCCATGCTCACTTTTAACCCCTTTTTGGGCACGGCACCCACGGCCACCTTTTTTTGAGAAGACCCACACAGGCCCAAAAACCGCCCTTTAATAAAACTGCCCCCGCATGGTGCAATTCGGACCCTCCTTTCAACCAGCCCACTCGCAGGCCCCACGGCCTCCTGGGAAAATGTTTCGACCAGGGCCCTCCCCCGGCCCCAAACAAAAGGCCCCTTTCCTGGAAAAACCCCCTTCGTGGATTGGGCCCCCCTCCAACCACCCCATGGGCCCCCTTTCCTGGAACACTCCGGTTTGGCCCGCCCCCGGCCCCCAAAAAAACCACCCATTCCTGGCAAAAATCCCCCCTTTGTGGAATTTTAGGCCACGGTTTCACCAGCCCCCCGGCCCTTTTGGAAACTGCTATGTGGATTTCAGGAGCCACGCCCTCCCCCCAGCCCACAACCCCTTTCCTGGAAAAACCGTCCCTTTCGGGCCGGGCCACTCCCCAACGCCCATCACGGCCCTTTCCCGGAAATCCCAAAGGGATTCCCGCCCCCCAAAACCCCCCAAAAACCGGCCTTTTCCCCGGAAATCTCCCCATTTTCCCCCAATAGGACACCCCAAAAACAGCCGCCGGGTGCCCTTCCTGGAATCGGACTGGTTTAACCAGCCCACTACCCGGCCCCACACAACACCCTTTCCCTGGCAAAAACCCCCCCTTCGGCAGCAACACCCCTTCAAAACCGATCCCTTGGGGAAACCTTCTCAACCACCCGACTGATTTTACACGGACCCCACGCCCCCCAAAAACACCCCCCCCGAAAAAACACCGCCCCTTTCTGGCAACAAGCCCTTTAACCCCCCTTGCATGGGCCACTTCTCACCACCGCTATTTGGATTTTGGCCACGCCCTTCCCCACGGCCCCGAACAAAACACCCTTTCCTGAAAAATAGCCCCTTGGTGGCAATCAGGCCATTTATCAACCGCCCACTGACTGGGCCCTTCTCTGGGAACCATCCTGCTTGGATTTCAGAGCCGGCCCCACCACCCCCCCCGAACAAAACGCCTTTTCCGAAAAAACACCCCCTTCTCGCGATTGCAGGACACTTGCCTTATAACCACCCGGACTGTGCACTTTCGGGACCATCCGCGTATTTGTTTTCAGGACAGCCGCCACCCCAGCACACCCCAAAAACTAGGGCCTTTCCTAGTAAAAGACTGCCCTCACTGCTGCGAGCCCTTGTTTTCCCCCCCCCCCCCCCCCCCCCCCCCCCCCCCCCCCCCCCCCCCCCCCCCCCCCCCCCCCCCCCCCCCCCCCCCCCCCCCCCCCCCCCCCCCCCCCCCCCCCCCCCCCCCCCCCCCCCCCCCCCCCCCCCCCCCCCCCCCCCCCCCCCCCCCCCCCCCCCCCCCCCCCCCCCCCCCCCCCCCCCCCCCCCCCCCCCCCCCCCCCCCCCCCCCCCCCCCCCCCCCCCCCCCCCCCCCCCCCCCCCCCCCCCCCCCCCCCCCCCCCCCCCCCCCCCCCCCCCCCCCCCCCCCCCCCCCCCCCCCCCCCCCCTCCCCCCCCCCCCCCCCCCCCCCCCCCCCCCCCCCCCCCCCCCCCCCCCCCCCCCCCCCCCCCACTTGGCACTGGTGCCACCTTTCATCTGGGAACCATCCTGCTATCGTGGATTTTCAGGAGCCAGCCGCCACTCCAGCCACAGCCCCCGAACAAAACCTACGGCCCTTTTCCCTGGAAGTAAAACTGACCTGCCCGTCATCTGGCTGGCAGATTGCAGAGCCACTTGCCTCTATCAATCCAGCCCGACTTGGCACTGGTGCCACCTTTTCTGGAACCATCCAGCGTATGTGGATTTTCAGGAGCCAGCCGGCCACTCCCAGCCACAGTCCCCAAAACAAACTACGGCCCTTTTCCCTGGAAGTAAAACTGACCTGCCCCATCTGGCTGGCAATGCAGGAACCACTTGCGTCTATACAAACCAGCCCGACTGGCACTGTGCCACCTTTCATCTGGGAACCATCCTGCGTATCGTGGATTTTCAGGAGCCAGCCGGCCACTCCCAGCCACAGCCCCCGAATACAAACCACGGCCCTTTTCCCCTGCAAAAAAAAACTCACCCGCCCTTTTCTGGCTGGCAGATTGCAGGAGCCACTTGCCTCTATCAACCAGCCGACTCTGCACTGGTGCCACCTTTCATCTGGGAACCATCCTGCGTATGTGGATTTTCAGGAGCCAGCCGGCCACTCCCAGCCACAGGCCCCAAACAAAACTACGGCCCTTTCCCTGGAAGTAAAACAGACCTGCCCTCATCTGGCTGCAGATTGCAGGAGCCACTTGTCTATCAAACCACCTGACTTGGCACTGTGCCACCTTTCATCTGGAACCATCCTGGCGTATCGTGGTTTTCAGGAGCCAGCCGGCCCCTCCCAGCCACAAGGGCCCCCCAACACCAACCAAAGCCCTTTTCCCTGGAAAAACTGACCTCCCATCTCTGGCTGGCAGATTGCAGGAGCCACTTGCCTCTATCAATCCAGCCGCTTGGCACTGGTGCCACCTTTCATCTGGGAACCATCCTGCTATTGTGGATTTTCAGGGGCCAGCCGGCCACTCCCAGCCACGGCCCCCAAACACAAACTACGGCCCTTTCCCTGGAAAAAACGACCTGCCCTCTTCTGGCTGGGAGATTTTCAGGAACACTTTCCCTTTCAAACCACCCAAATTGCACTGGGCCACCTTTCATCTGGGAACCATCCTGCGTATCGTGGATTTTCAGGGGCCAGCCGGCCACTCCCCGCCACAAGGTCCCCGAACACAAACCACGGCCTTTTTTCCCCGGAAAAACTACCCGCCCCATCCCGGCTTTGGGAGATTGCAGGAGCCACTTGCCTCTATCAAACACCCGACTTGCACGTGCCACCTTTCATCTGGAACCATCCGCGTACGTGGATTTTCAGGGGCCAGCCGGGCCCCCCCCACAAGGGCCCCCGAACAAAAACCCCGGCCCTTTCCCTGGAAATAAAACTTACCTCCCCCCTTTTGGCTGGCAGATTGCAAGCCACTTCCCTACAACCAGCCCCCTGGCCGGTGCCACCATCTGGGAAAAAAATTGCGTATTGTGATTTTTTAGGGGCAGCCGGCCCCCTCCCCCCCCACAAGCCCCAAAAAAAAAACCCCGGCCTTTTTTCCCCGGAAAAAAATAAACCGCCCCTCTGGAGGCAATTGCAGGAGCCACTTCATATCAAACGGCCAGGAAAGGTGCCACCTTTCATCTGGGGAAACCCTCCTGCGTATGGGATTTTAGGAGCCGCCGGCCCCCCCAGCCACAGCCCCCGAACAAAAACCACGGCCCTTTTCCCGGAAGTAAATACCTGCCCGTCATCTGGCGGCAGATTGCAGGAGCCACTTGTTATCAACCCCCCGCTTGGAAAAGGGGCCACCTTCATCTGGAACCATCCTGGGTACGTGGTTTTTTTGGGGCCACCGGCCCCCTTTCCCCCCCCCAGGGCCCCCAACACAAACTAACGGGCCCCTTTTCCCTGGAAAAAAAACTACCCCCCCCTTTTTGGGGCAGATTTAGGAGCCACCCCCTATAAACCCCCCCGACTGGCCTGGTGCCCACCTTCATCTGGGGAACCCTCCTGCTATCGGATTTTTAGGAGCCAGCCCCCACCCCAGCCACAGGCCCCCAACAAAACCACGGCCTTTTCCCCGGAAAAAAAACTACCCGCCCCCCGCTTTTGGGTGGCAGATTGCAGGAGCACTTCCTCTATCAAACCACCCAAACCCGGGACGGTGCCACCTTTCACGGGAACCATCCGCTATCGTGGATTTTCAGGAGCCAGCGGGCCCCTCCCACCACGGCCCCAAAACAACCAGGGCCCTTTCCCTGGAAAAAAAAACCCCCCACCCCCCGCTTCTGGCTGGGAGATTGCGGAGCCACTTCCCCTATCAACCACCCACCTTACGGGTGCCACCTTTTTCTGGGGCCATCCGCGATTGGGATTTTCAGGAGCCGCGGCCACCCCACCACACCCCCAAAAAAAACTAAAGGGCCCCCCTTTCCCGGAAAAAAACTGACCTGGCCACTCGGCTGGCAATTGGGGGACCCCTTGGTTATAAAACCGCCCACTTTTAAATGGTGCCACCCTTCCGGGAACCCCCTCTACGTGGATTTTCGGGGCCAGCCGCCACCCACCAAGGCCCCCAACACAAAAAACCCCGGGCCCTTTTCCTGGAAAAAACTAAAACCCCCGTCTCGGCTGGGAGATTGCAGGAGCCCTTCCTCTATCAATCCACCCGCTGGGCCGGGCCACCCTTTTATCTGGGAACCACCTGGTACGGGTTTTCGGGGCCGCCGGCCACTCCCACCACAGGCCCCCAAAAAAAAACCAGGCCCTTTTCCCTGGAAAAAATAACCCCCCTTTGCTGGCAATTGCAGGCCCCCTTTTTATCAAAAACCGCCCACTTGGCACTGGTGCCACCTTTTATCTGGGGCCATCCTGCGTATCTGGATTTTCAGGGCCAGCCGGCCACTCCCCCCACGGCCCCCAAAAAAAAACCACGGCCCTTTTTCCCCGGAAAAATACCCCCCCTCCTGGGTGGCAATTGCAAGGGCCCCTTTTTTTATCAAACCGCCCACTTGGCCTGGTCCACCTTTTTATCTGGGAACCCTCCTGCTATCGTGGATTTTCAGGAGCCCAGCCGGCCCCCCCCACCCACAGGCCCCCAAACAAAACCACGGCCCCTTTTTCCCCGGAAAAAAACTACCGCCCCCTGGGTGCAATTTCAGGAGCCCCTTTTATAAAAAGCCCAACTTTTCATGGGCCACCTTTTGGGCCATCCTGTATGTGGTTTTCAGGGGCCAGCCGCCCTCCCCCACGGCCCCCAACAAAAACCAGGGGTTTTTTCCCCGGAAAAAACTACCGCCCCCCCCTGCTGGGAGATTGCGGGGCCACTTCCTCTTCAACCGCCCACTTCACTGGGCCCCTTTTCTGGGGCCATCCGGTTGTGGATTTTCAGGGGCCCCGCCGGGCCCCTCCCCCCCAAGGCCCCCCAAAAAAACACGGCCTTTTCCCTGGAAAAAACTACCGCCCCTTGGTGGCAATTGCAAAAGCCACTTTTTTCAAACCAGCCCCCCTTCCTGGGGCCCCTTTCTGGGAACCATCCTGCTTGTGGATTTTCAGGGCCAGCCGGGCCCCCCGCCAAAAAACCCCCCAAAAAAAACACGGCCCTTTTCCAAATAAAACGACCTGCCCCACTGGTGGAATTGGCAAAAACCCTTTTAAAAAAAACCCCCAAAGGGGCTGGTGCCCCCTTTCATCGGGGAAAACCCTCCTTTCTTCGTGGATTTTCAGGAGCCAGCCGGGCCCCACCACCACAGCCCCAAACAAACAAAGGGCCCCTTTTCCCCCGGAATAAAACTGACCTGCCCTCATCTGGCTGGGGAGATTGCAGAGCCATTCCTTATAACCAGCCCGAACGGACGGTGCCCCTTTTTCTGGGAAACCCTCCCGCTACGTGATTTTTAGGAGCCACCGGCCACTCCCACCACAGCCCCAACACAAACCCAAAAGGCCCTTTTCCCCCCGGAAAAACAAAACCCCCCTTTTGGCTGGGAGATTTCAGGAGCCCCTTGCTTTCAACCAGCCCACTTTTGGGACGGGGCCACCCTTATCTGGGAACCATCCTGCTAAGTGGATTTTAGGGCCAGCCGGCCACTCCCAGCCACAGGCCCCCAAAAAAACCACGGCCCCTTTTTCCCGGAAAAAAATTAACCCCCTTTTTCCGGGTGGGAGATTGCAGGCCACTTGTCACAACCAGCCCTTGGCACTTTTTGGGCCCCTTCCTCTGGGAACCATCCTGCGAACGTGGGTTTTCAGGCCACCGGCCCCTCCCACCCCAGGCCCCCAAAACAAACCCCCGGCCCTTTTTTCCCCCGGGAATAAAAAGACCCCGCCCTACTGGCTGGGAGATTTAGGGCCACTTTTAAAAACCCCCACTTGGCACTGGTGCCCCTTTCATCGGGAACCATCCGCTATCGTGGTTTTTTAGGAGCCACCGGCCAATCCCCCCACAGGCCCCCCAAAAACAAACCACGGCCCTTTTTTCCCCGGAAAAAACACCCCCGCTCTGGTGGGAGATTGCAGGGGCCACTTTCCCCTATCAATCCAGCCCGACTCGGCACAGGGGCCAAACCCTTTTATCTGGGAACCATCCTGCATATCGTGGATTTTCAGGAGCCAGCCGGCCACTCCCAGCCACAGGCCCCCGAACACAAACCACGGCCCTTTCCCTGGAAACAAAACTTAACCCCCCGCTTCTGGCTGGCAGATTGCAGGAGCCACTTGCCCTCTAACAACCAGCCCGACTTGGCACTGTGCCACCTTTCATCTGGGGAAACCCTCCTGCGTATCTGGATTTTCAGGGCCAGCCGGCCACTCCCAGCCACAATCCCCAAAAACAATCTACGGCCCTTTCCCTGAAGTAAAACTGACCTGCCCATCATTGCTGGCACATTGCAGAGCCCCTTGTTTAAAAAAACCTGCCAACTTGGCACTGGTGCCACCTTCATCTGGGAACCATCCTGCTACTGGATTTTCGAGCCACCGGGCCCCAACCAGCACAGCCCCCCAACACAAACCACGGCCCTTTTCCCTGAAGAAAAAAGACCGCCCCATCTGGCTGGCAATTGCAGGAGCCCTTCCTCTACAAACCAGCCCGCTTGGCACGGGCCAACCTTTCCTGGAACCACCTGATCGGGATTTTCAAGCCGCCGGGCCCCCCACCCCCCCGGCCCCCAAAAAAAACAGGCCCCCCTTCCCTGGAAAAAAACACCGCCCCCTTTTGGTGGCGGCCCC
>NW_026993583.1:0-11816 GCF_028769735.1 Zonotrichia leucophrys gambelii
TCCCCATCCTGCGACGTGGATTTTCTGGAGCCAGCCGGCCACTCCCAGCCACAGGCCCCCAAACACAAACCACGGCCCTTTCCCTGAAGTAAAACTGACCTGCCCGTCATCTGGCTGGCAGATTGCAGGAGCCACTTGCCTCTATCAATCCAGCCCGACTCGCACTGGTGCCACCGTTCATCTGGAACCATCCTGCGTATCGTGGATTTTCAGGAGCCAGCCGGCCACTCCCAGCCACAGGCCCCCGAACACAAACCACGGCCCTTTCCCTGGCAAAGACAACTCACCAGCCCGGCTTCTGGCTGGCAGATTGCAGGAGCCACTTGCCTCTATCAAACCAGCCCGACTCGGTACTGGTGCCACCTTTCATCTGGGAACCATCCTGCGTATCGTGGATTAACAGCGCACTCCCAGCCACAGGCCCACAAACGCCTTTTCGGAGAAATACCCGCTTGCAGATTGAGAGCATGTCTACACAGCCTCGCATGGCCACTTATCGGAACTCTGGTACGTGGATTCGAGCAGCGGCTCAGCCAGGCCCAAACAAAAGCCCTTCTGAATAAACTGCCTCTGCGCATTGCGAGCTTCTTTCAATCCAGCGGCACTGTGCACTTCATTGGACCATCCGACGGGATTTAGACAGCCTCCCCCAGGCCCAAACCGCCCTTCCCTGATAACGACCTCCTCTGTGCATTGGGACACTTGTTCACCAGCGAGGTGCCTTCATTGGAATCGGTATGTGATTCGAGCCAGCGGACCAGCCACACCCAACAACGCCTTTCTGAAAACCGCCGCCTGGTGCAGATGCAGACCACTTCCTCACGCGCGTGCCACCTTTGAACATCGCGATGATTTCAGGGCAGCGCATCGCACGCCCAAAACGGCCTTTTCCCTGAAAGACCGCCTTGCTGGCAGCAGGAACTGTCTCACGCGATGTGACTTCATTGACACTGGTATCGTGATTAGGAGCAGCGCCTCACCAGCCAAAAATCACGGCTTCTGAATAAAACACTGCCTCGTGGCATGCGACACTGGTCTTAACCCACTTGCATGTCACTCATGGGACCACCTGCGTCGTGATTTCGACAGCGCACTCAGCCACAGCAAACGGCCTTTCTGAAAACACCCCTGGTGGCATCAGGCACTCCTTAAACAGCGATGACTGGCACTCTCTGGGAACACCTGCTACGTGGATTCAGGGCCAGCGGCCCAGCACAGCCCAAACAACAGCTTTCCTGAAGAATGACTCCGTTGGGATTGCGGCACTGCCTCTACACCACCGGATGTGCACCTCTGAACATCTATTGTTCGGCCCCCCCCACCCCACCACAGCCTTCGGAGAAGACTGCGCATGCTGAGATTCCCTTCTTATCACCCCACGCCTGTGCCTCTCTGGGACCATCCTGCATGGTTGGGCACGGCACTCCCACAGGCCCACAACACGCTTCCCGAAAACAACCTCCTTGGTGAGATTGCGGCTGTCTATCAACCAGCCGCTGATGGCCACTTTCACGGACTCGCGTTGGATTCGACCCGCACCAGCCAAGCCCAAATATGTCTGGATAACGACGCCTCTGGGGCAATTGCGACACTGTCTTCAACAGCGACTGCGGCACTCATCTGGGAACATCTGATCGTGTTCGCACGCCTCACCAGCCCAAAAAACTAGGCCTTTTCGCAAGAACTCGCGCTGCGAATAGAGCTTGCTTTCACACCTGGATTGGCCTTGGACCATCCTGCGTATCGTGGATTTTCTGGAGCCAGCCGGCCACTCCCAGCCACAGGCCCCCAAACACAAACCACGGCCCTTTTCCCTGGAAGTAAAACTGACCTGCCCGTCATCTGGCTGGCAGATTGCAGGAGCCACTTGCCTCTATCAATCCAGCCCGACTCGACACTGGTGCCACCGTTCATCTGGGAACCATCCTGCGTATCGTGGATTTTCAGGAGCCAGCCGGCCACTGCCAGCCACAGGCCCCCGAACACAAACCACGGCCCTTTTCCCTGGCAAAGACAACTCACCAGCCCCGCTTCTGGCTGGCAGATTGCAGGAGCCACTTGCCTCTATCAAACCAGCCCGACTCGGTACTGGTGCCACCTTTCATCTGGGAACCATCCTGCGTATCGTGGATTTTCAGGAGCCAGCCGGCCACTCCCAGCCACAGGCCCCCGAACACAAACCACGGCCCTTTTCCCTGGAAGTAAAACTGACCTGCCCGTCATCTGGCTGGCAGATTGCAGGAGCCACTTGCCTCTATCAAACCAGCCCGACTCGACACTGGTGCCACCTTTCATCTGGGAACCATCCTGCGTATCGTGGATTTTCAGGAGCCAGCCGGCCACTCCCAGCCACAGGCCCCCAAACAAATACTACGGCCCTTTTCCCTGGAATTAAAACAGACCTGCCCATCTTCTGGCTGGCAGATTGCAGGAGCTACTTGGTACTATCAAACGAGCCCGACTTGGCACTGCTGCCACTTTTCATCTGGGAACCATCCTGCGTATCGTGGATTTTCAGGAGCCAGCCGGCCACTCCCAGCCACAAGTCCCCAAAAATAATCTACGGCTCCTTTCCCTGGAATTAAAACCGACCTGCCCATCTTCTGGCTGGCAATTGCAGGAACCACTTGGCTCTCTCAAACCAGCCCGACTCGGTATTGGTGCCACCATTCATCTGGGAACCATCCTGCGTATCGTGGATTTTCTGGAGCCAGCCGGCCACTCCCAGCCACAGGCCCCCAAACACAAACCACGGCCCTTTTCCCTGGAAGTAAAACTGACCTGCCCGTCATCTGGCTGGCAGATTGCAGGAGCCACTTGCCTCTATCAATCCAGCCCGACTCGACACTGGTGCCACCGTTCATCTGGGAACCATCCTGCGTATCGTGGATTTTCAGGAGCCAGCCGGCCACTCCCAGCCACAGGCCCCCGAACACAAACTACGGCCCTTTTCCCTGGCAAAGAAAACTAACCCGCCCCGCTTCTGGCTGGCAGATTGCAGGAGCCACTTGCCTCTATCAAACCAGCCCGACTCGGTGCTGGTGCCACCTTTCATCTGGGAACCATCCTGCGTATCGTGGATTTTCAGGAGCCAGCCGGCCACTCCCAGCCACAGGCCCCCAAAAAAAAACTACGGCCCTTTTCCCTGGCAAAGAAAACTCACCCGCCCCGCTTCTGGCTGGCAGATTGCAGGAGACACTTGCCTCTATCAAACCAGCCCGACTTGGCACTGGTGCCACCATTCATCTGGGAACCATCCTGCGAATTGTGGATTTTCAGGAGCCAGCCGGCCACTGCCAGCCACAGGCCCCCAAACACAAACCACGGCCCTTTTCCCTGGCAAACAAAACTCACCCGCCCCGCTTCTGGCTGGCAGATTGCAGGAGCCACATCCCCATATCAAACCAGCCCGACTCGGTACTGGTGCCACCTTTCATCTGGGAACCATCCTGCGTATCGTGGATTTTCAGGAGCCAGCCGGCCACTCCCAGCCACAGGCCCCCAAAAAAAAATTACCCCCCTTTTCCCTGGAAGTAAAACTGACCTGCCCGTCATCTGGCTGGCAGATTGCAGGAGCCACTTGCCTCTATCAATCCAGCCCGACTCGGCACTGGTGCCACCTTTCATCTGGGAACCATCCTGCGTATCGTGGATTTTCAGGAGCCAGCCGGCCATTCCCAGCCACAGCCCCCCGAACACAACCTACGGCCCTTTTCCCTGGAAATAAGACTGACCTGCCCGTCATCTGGCTGGCAGATTGCAGGAGCCACTTGCCTCTATCAATCCAGCCTGACTCGGCACTGCTGCCACCTTTCATCTGGGAACCATCCTGCGTATCGTGGATTTTCAGGAGCCAGCCGGCCACTCCCAGCCACAGGCCCCCGAACACAAACCTCGGCCCTATTCCCTGGCAAACAAAACTCACCCGCCCTGCCTCTGGCTGGCAGATTGCAGGAGCCACTTCCCTCTATCAAACCAGCCTGACTCGGCACTGGTGCCACCTTTCATCTGGGAACAATCCTGCGTATCGTGGATTTTCAGGAGCCAGCCGGCCACTCCCAGCCACAGGTCCCCAAACAAATACTAGGGCCCTTTTCCCTGGAATTAAAACTGAAATGCCCATCATCTGGCTGGCAGATTGCAGGACCCACTTGCCTCTATCAAACCAGCCCGACTTGGCACTGGTGCCACCTTGGGTCTGGGAGCCATCCTGCGTATCGTGGATTTTCAGGAGCCAGCCGGCCACTCCCAGCCTCAAGTCCCCAAAAACAATCTACGGCCCTTTTCCCTGGAAGTAAAACTGACCTGCCCATCATCTGGCTGGCACATTGCAGCAGCCACTTGGTAATATCAAACCTGCCCATCTTGGCACTGGTGCCACCTTTCATCTGGGAACCATCCTGCGTATCGTGGATTTTCAGGAGCCAGCCGGCCACTCCCAGCCACAGGCCCCCAAACACAAACCACGGCCCTTTTCCCTGGAAGTAAGACTGACCTGCCCGTCATCTGGCTGGCAGATTGCAGGAGCCACTTGCCTCTATCAATCCAGCCCGACTTGGCACTGGTGCCACCTTTCATCTGGGAACCATCCTGTCTATCGTGGATTTTCAGGAGCCAGCCGGCCACTGCCAGCCACTGGCCCCCAAACACAAACCACGGCCCTTTTCCCTTGCAAAGAAAACTCACCCGCCCCGCTTCTGGCTGGCAGATTGCAGGAGACACTTGCCTCTATCAAACCAGCCCGACTCGGTACTGGTGCCACCTTTCATCTGGGAACCATCCTGCGTATCGTGGATTTTCAGGAGCCAGCCGGCCACTCCCAGCCACAGGCCCCCAAACAAAACTACGGCCCTTTACCCTGGAAGTAAAACTGACCTGCCCGTCATCTGGCTGGCAGATTGCAGGAGCCACTTGCCTCTATCAATCCAGCCCGACTCGGCACTGGTGCCACCTTTCATCTGGGAACCATCCTGCGTATCGTGGATTTTCAGGAGCCAGCCGGCCACTCCCAGCCACAGGCACCCAAACACAAACTACGGCCCTTTTCCCTGGAAGTAAGACTGACCTGCCCGTCATCTGGCTGGAGGATTGCAGGAGCCACTTGCCTCTATCAAACCAGCCCGACTTGGCACTGGTGCCACCTTTCATCTGGGAACCATCCTGCGTATCGTGGATTTTCAGGAGCCAGCCGGCCACTCCCAGCCACAGGCCCCGAACACAAACCACGGCCTTTTTCCCTGGAAGAAACTCACCGCCCGTCATCTGGCTGGCAGATTGCAGGAGACACTTCCCTCTATCAAACCAGCCAGACTCGGTACTGGTGCCACCTTTCATCTGGGAACCATCCTGCGTATCGTGGATTTTCAGGAGCCAGCCGGCCACTCCCAGCCACAGGTCCCCAAACAAATACTACGGCCCTTTTCCCTGGAATTAAAACTGAAATGCCCATCATCTGGCTGGCAGATTGCAGGTCCCACTTGCCTCTATCAAACCAGCCCGACTTGGCACTGGTGCCACCATGGGTCTGGGAGCCATCCAGGGAATTGTGGATTTTCAGGAGCCAGCCGGCCACTCCCAGCCTCAAGTCCCCAAAAACAATCTACGGCCCTTTTCCCTGGAAGTAAAACTGACCTGCCCATCATCTGGCTGGCACATTGCAGCAGCCACTTGGTATATCAAACCTAGCCCATCTTTGGTACTGGTGCCACCTTTCATCTGGGAACCATCCTGCGTATCGTGGATTTTCAGGAGCCAGCCGGCCACTCCCAGCCACAGGCCCCCAAACACAAACCACGGCCCTTTTCCCTGGAAGTAAGACTGACCTGCCCGTCATCTGGCTGGCAGATTGCAGGAGCCACTTGCCTCTATCAATCCAGCCCGACTTGGCACTGGTGCCACCTTTCATCTGGGAACCATCCTGCGTATCGTGGATTTTCAGGAGCCAGCCGGCCACTCCCAGCCACAGGTCCCAAAACAAATACTACGGCCCTTTTCCCTGGAAATAAAACAGACCTGCCCATCTTCTGGCTGGCAGATTGCAGGAGCCACTTGGTACTATCAAACCAGCCCGACTTGGCACTGCTGCCCCTTTTAATCTGGGAACCATCCTGCGTATCGTGGATTTTCAGGAGCCAGCCGGCCACTCCCAGCCACAAGTCCCCAAAAACAATCTACGGCTCCGTTCCCTGGAAATAAAACCGACCTGCCCATCTTCTGGCTGGCATATTGCAGGAACCACTTGGCTCTCTCAAACCAGCCCAACTTGGCACTGGTGCCACCTTTCATCTGGGAACCATCCTGCGTATCGTGGATTTTCAGGAGCCATCCGGCCACTCCCAGCCACAGGCCCCTGAACATAAACCACGGCCCTTTTCCCTGGAAGTAAAACTGACCTGCCCGTCATCTGGCTGGCAAATTGCAGGAGCCACTTGCCTCTATCAAACCAGCCCGACTCGGTACTGGTGCCACCTTTAATCTGGGAACCATCCTGCGTATCGTGGATTTTCAGGAGCCAGCCAGCCACTCCCAGCCACAGGCCCCCAAACACAAATTACGGCCCTTTTCCCTGGAAGTAAAACTGACCTGCCCGTCATCTGGCTGGCAAATTGCAGGAGCCACTTGCCTCTATCAATCCAGCCCGACTCGGCACTCGTGCCACCTTTCATCTGGGAACCATCCTGCGTATCGTGGATTTTCAGGAGCCAGCCGGCCACTCCCAGCCACAGGTCCCAAACACAAACTACGGCCCTTTTCCCTGGAAGTAAAACTGACCTGCCCATCATCTGGCTGGCACATTGCAGCATCCACTTGGTAATATCAAACCTGCCCAACTTGGCACTGCTGCCACCTTTCATCTGGGAACCATCCTGCGTATCGTGGATTTTCAGGAGCCAGCCGGCCACGGCCAGCCACAGGCCCCCGAACACAAACCACGGCCCTTTTCCCTGGCAAACAAAACTCACCCGCCCCGCTTCTGGCTGGCAGATTGCAGGAGACACTTCCCTCTATCAAACAAGCCCGACTCGGTACTGGTGCCACCTTTCATCTGGGAACCATCCTGTGTATGGTGGATTTTCAGGAGCCAGCCGGCCACTCCCAGCCACAGGCCCCCAAACACAAACTACGGCCCTTTTCCCTGGAAGTAAAACTGACCTGCCCATCATCTTGCTGGCACATGGCAGCATCCACTTGGTAATATCAAACCTGCCCAACATGGCACTGGTGCCACCTTTCATCTGGGAACCATCCTGCGTATCGTGGATTTTCAGGAGCCAGCCGGCCACTCCCAGCCACAGGCCCCCGAACAAAAACCAAGGCCCTTTTCCCTGGAAGTAAAACTGACCTGCCCGTCATCTGGCTGGCAGATTGCAGGAGCCACTTGCCTCTATCAATCCAGCCCAACTCGACACTGGTGCCACCTTTCATCTGGGAACCATCCTGCGTATCGTGGATTTTCAGGAGCCAGCCGGCCACTGCCAGCCACAGGCCCCCAATCACAAACTACGACCCTTTTCCCTGGAAGTAAAACTGACCTGCCCGTCATCTGGCTGGCAGATTGCAGGAGCCACTTCCCTCTATCAAACCAGCCCGACTTGGCACTGGTGCCACCTTTCATCTGGGAACCATCCTGCGTATCATGGATTTTCAGGAGCCAGCCGGCCACTCCCAGCCACAGGCCCCCAAACACAAACTACGACCCTTTTCCCTGGAAGTAAAACTGACCTGCCCGTCATCTGGCTGGCAGATTGCAGGAGCCACTTGCCTCTATCAATCCAGCCCGACTCGGCACTGGTGCCACCGTTCATCTGGGAACCATCCTGCGTATCGTGGATTTTCAGGAGCCAGCCGGCCACTCCCAGCCACAGGCCCCTGAACATAAACCACAGCCCTTTTCGGGCCCCTTTCCCCCCAAAAATACCCCCCCCTTGGCTGGCAAATTGGGGGCCCCCCCACAAAGCCCCCTTGGGGCCCGGTGCCATTTCATTTGGGGAACCCCCCGGGATCTGGATTTTAGGGGCCCGCCCGGGACCCACCCCAGGCCCCAACCAAAAAACGGTTTTCCCCGGGAAAAAAACACCCCGTTTGGGTGGGGTTGAGGGGCCCCTTTTTATCAAACCCGCCCACCGGGGGGGCCCCCTTTTTCTGGGAAAACCTCCTGGGTTTTCGGGGTTTTCAGGAGGGCCCCCGGGCCCCCCAGCCAAAGGGCCCCCCAAAAAAACCCGGCCCTTTTCCCCCCAAAAAAAAAAACCCGCCTTTTTGGGTGGAAAATTGCGGAGCCCTTGGCTTTTCAAAAAAACCCTTTGGGGCCCGGGGCCCCTTTTAAAAAGGGAAACCCTCCTGGTATTTTTTGGGTTTTTAGGAGCCCGGGCCACCCGCCCCAAAGGCCCCCAAAAAAAATGGCCCCCTTTTGGAATTTTAAAAAGGCCCGCCCTCTTTTGGCTGGCAGATTGCAGGAAAACCCCCCCGGCTCTTAAAAAAACCCCTTGGGACGGGGCCCTTTTATTGGGGGGAACCCTCCCGCTATGTTTTTTTTTTAGGGCCAGCCCCGGGCCCCCCCCACCACAGGCCCCCCCCAAAAAAAGGCCCCTTTTCCCAAGTAAAAAAGACCCGCCCCCATTGGGGGGGCAGATTGAGGGCCCCCCCTTATCCAAACCCGCCCCATTGGCATTGGGGCCCCCTTTCATTTGGGAAAACCCTGCTTTTCTGGATTTTAAAAGGGGGGCCCCCGGGCCCCTTCCCCCCCACAGGCCCCCCAAAAAAAAAAAACGGCCCCCTTTCCCCCCAAGGAAAAAATGACCCGCCCCCCCCTCCGGCAGATTGGGGAGCCCCTTTTTATAAACCCCCCCACTTTGGGACTGGGGGACCCTTTTTTGGGGGAAAAAGGGATTGTGGATTTTTAGGAGCCAGCGGATCCCCGCCCCCCCCCAAAAAAAAAACGGCCCCCTTTTTTTCCAAAAAAACTTGCCCCTTTGGCTGGGAGATTGCAGGGGCCATTGGTTATCAAAAACCCGCCCCCACTTGGCTGCCATTTTTTTTGGGGGAACCACCTGGGATCTGGTTTTCAGGAGCCAGGGCCCCTCCCACCAAGGGCCCCAAAAAACAAAAGGGCCCCCCCTTTTCCCCCCAAAAAAAACCCCCCCCTTTTTTGGGGGGGATTTCAGGGCCCCCTTTTTTCAAACAACCCAAAAAGGCCTGGTGCCACCTTTTATTTGGGAAAATCCCGGTTCGGGGTTTTTTAGGACCACGGCCCCTCCCCCCCCCCAAAGGGCCCCCCAAAAACCCCCGGCCCCTTTTCCCCCCCAAAAAACCACCCCCCCCCCTTTGGGGGGGAAATTTGGGGGGGCCTTCCCCTTTAAAACCCCCCAAAGGTGGGCCCCCTTTCATCTGGGAAACCCCTTTGGGGGCGTGGGTTTTAAGAGGGCCCCCCCAGGCCCCGGGGCCCCCCAAAAAAAAACTTTTCCCCCCAAAAAATGACCTGCCCCCCCTTGGTTTAGATTGCAGGGGCACTTCCCTTTCAATCCCGCCCATCGGCAGGGGCCCCCTTTTTTTGGGGAACCCCCCCCGGTATTGGGTTTTCGGAGCCCGGGCCCCCCCCGCCAAAGGCCCCCCCCCAAAAAAAAATGGCCCTTTTTCCCCCCAAAAAAAACCGCCCTTTTTTTGGCAGATTGCAGGACCATTGTTTTCAAACCGCCCACTGGGACTGGGCCCCTTTATCTGGGGAAACCCCCCTTTGGGGTTTGTGGGTTTTCAGGGGCCCGCCGGTCCCAAGGGCCCCCCAAAAAAAACAGGGGGCCCCTTTTTTTTGGGAAAAAAAACTACCCCCCAAATTTGGTGGAAATTTTTGGGCCCCCTTTTAAACAAAGCCCCCCTTGGCCCCCGGTTTTCCCCTTTTTTTTGGGAAATGGTATGTGGGTTTTTGGGGCCCCCCGGGCCAAAAAAGGGCCCCCGGCCCCCAAAAAAACTGGCCCTTTTTTCCCGGGGAATTTTAAAAAAATGCCCCAAGGGTTTGGGGGAAAAGCACCACCCCCCTTTTTCCGACTTGGAGGTCCACCTTTCAATTGGGGAAACCTCCCGGTATCGTGGATTTTAGGAGCCAGCCCGGCCCCTCCCCGCCACAGGCCCCCAAAAAAAACACGGCCCCTTTTCCCCCGGGAAAAAAAACGACCTGCCCTTTTGGCTTTGGGATTGCAGGGGCCATTTTCTATTTAAACCAAACCGACTTGGCATGGTGCCCCTTTTATTGGGAACCCTCCTGGTATCGTGGATTTTCCGGGAGCCGCCGGCCCCCCCCAGCCCAAGGCCCCCCAACCCAAACCACGGCCCCTTTTTCCCCCCCCAAAAAGACCCCCACCCTTTTCTGGGGGATTTCAGAACCACTTCCCCTTCAAACCAGCCCTTTTTGGGATGGTGCCATTTTTTGGGGAAACCTCCGGTTGTGGATTTTCAGGAGCCAAACCCGGGCCCCTCCCCGCCACAAAACCCCAAAACAAACCCCGGCCCTTTTCCCCGGAAAAAAACTACCGCCCCTTTTGGGGCAGAAATTTAGGACCCCTTCCCCTATCAAAAAACCCCCTTTGGCACTGGTGCACCTTTCATCTGGGAACCATCTGCGTATCGTGGATTTTCAGGAGCCAGCCGGCCACTCCCAGCCACAGGCCCACAACAAAACACGGCCCTTTTTCCCTGGAATAAAACTCACCCGCCCCCTTCTGGCTGGCAGATTGCAGGAGACACTTCCTCTACAAACCAGCCCGACTGGACTGGTGCCACCTTTCTCTGGGAACCATCCTGGTATCGTGGATTTTCAGGAGCCAGCCGGCCACCCCCCAGCCACAGGCCCAACAAAACTAGGGCCTTTTCCCCGGAAGTAAAACGACCGCCCGTCATCTGGTTGGGCAGATTGCAGGAGCCACTTCCCTCTAAACAAACCAGCCCCACTCGGCACTGGTGCCACCTTTTTATCTGGGAACCATCCTGCGTATCGTGGATTTTCAGGAGCCAGCCGGCCACTCCCAGCCACAGGCCCCCAAACACAAACTACGGCCTTTTCCCTGGAAGTAAAAATGACCTGCCCTCTCTACTGGCAGATTGCAGGAGCCCCTTGCCTCTAACAATCCAGCCGACTCGCACTGGTGCCACCTTTCATCTGGGAACCATCCTGCGTATCGTGGATTTTCAGGGGCCAGCCGGCCACTCCCAGCCCCAGGCCCCCCAACACAAACTACGGCCCTTTTCCCTGGAAGTAAAACTGACCTGCCCGTCATCTGGCTGGCAGATTGCAGGAGCCTCTTGCCTCTATCAATCCAGCCCGACTCGGCACTGGTGCCCCCTTTCATCTGGGAAACATCCTGCGTATCGTGGATTTTCAGGAGCCAGCTGGGCCCCTCCCAGCCCAGGCCCCCGAACACAAACTACGGCCCTTTTCCTGGAAGTAAAACAGACCTGCCCGTCTCTGCTGGCGTTGCAGGGGCCACTTTCTATCAAACCCCCCCACTTGGCACTGTGCCACTTTTCATTGGGGAAACCCTCCCGCGACGTGGATTTTCAGGAGCCCCGCCGGCAATCCCCGCCAAAGCCCCAAAAAAACCACGGGCCCTTTTTCCCGGGAATAAAAGACCCGCCTCTCTGGGTGGCAATTGCAGGACCACTTGCCTCTTCAAACCCCCCAAATCGGGGATGGTCCCCCTTCTCTGGGGGCCACCTGGTATCGTGGGTTTTTCAGGGGCCCCCGGCCCTCCCCCCCACCCCCAAACAAAACTAAGGCTTTTCCCTGGAAAAAACTGACCCGCCCCCATCTGTGGGAGATTGCAGGAAGC
>NW_026993584.1:0-11815 GCF_028769735.1 Zonotrichia leucophrys gambelii
GGAATTCTTGGGATTTTCCTGTCAGAAAGAAATTTCTATGAGTTTTTCCAATGGGCAAAGCTTTTGGGGTTTTTTACAAATGTGCTGTATGCCCTGGATGTGTTTGTACGGGAATGAATGGAATCCATTTTCCAAGTCCTTTTGGACCGTGGATTCGGACACCCCAGAATTTACCTAACATTTAAGGCACTCTTTCCAGTCTTGGAAGGGAGAGCAGTTGTTTTTTCCTGGATTGCTAACTGCAACAGGCTCGTCCCATTTCCCCTGACTCCAGCAGGAGAAGATCCTTTGGAGGGGGACGATTTGATACTTCCCAGCCCCCGTACATCCCAGCAGGGATTGTAGATGTTGTCTGGAGCCAAAGTATTTTTCTCTGTGTTTTTCGAGCATGCTCAGATAGAGCCGTGTTTCTCCTCCCCTCTCTCTCTCCATGGGATGAAGAGTGGGTGGTGCCGCTCTGGCCGGTGCTGTGAGCACCACCCCTGGCAGCCCTGCAGGCCCCGCCACGGCCGGCCTCCTGGAGCCCGCCTTGTTCAGAGATGGGGGCGACACCGATCTCCAAGGCCTCCCCTGCCGGGCCGGCGGGGCCACCTCCCAAACCCACTCTGCGGCCGCCTCCCCGGGCAGCCCTGCCCGCGGCTCCGCTGGCTTCTGCGCCTGCGAGCTCAGAAACACCGCTCCCTGCGCCTGCACCTGTGTTGCTGAGCAACAGCGATCCGGCGTCTCTTCCGTTGTGTCCCGCGGCTGTGTCGATGTTGCTAGGCAACAACAATCCTCCGCCGCCGTTCCCCCTGGCTGTTCTGCCGCTCCACGTGCGCATTCCACCGGAGACTGCGACTGTGCCTTCCACCGAGCCAACCCGGGGGCCAGGGGCAGAAGACACTGCTGACCCCGTGCCGTGCCCAGCAGGCTCTCCCGCAGAGGCAGAGCGCACGTCTGCGCTGCCACTCCTGGAGCAAGCGAAACAGCAGCGGCGCGTTCCCGCCCACCCCTGCCGCCTCTACAAGCCGCCCCAGCAGTTCTGCCGCCATCGGGGACTTTGTCCTCCATGTCTGTGTTATGAACAAAAATTCGGTTAATATTTTTTTGTGAGAAGAAGCTACAAAAAGGCAGCCAGATCACTGTCCCTGCCAAAGTTCTGTGTGTTTTGTTATTGTAATCACGGGTCGTTGTAGCTGATCGCTCCTTTTGAATTAGCAGAGCCTTGCCCGAGGCTAAAGTGTACTTTTCCCAGAAAAGTGAAGACACCTGAGAGGGTGGGGGGGTTATGCAAAGTGACTCCAGGGCCAGCATGCTTTATGAGACCCCAACTCCAAACGCAAAGAGAAAACCCCAAAAACAACGAGCCAAAAAACAGTTGAGAGACTGGAGTGATGTCTGGACATGAGGAGCTGAGTGCTGAGCCTCCAGAGACGCTGGAAACCTTCGTTGATCCTCACCCTGTCTTCGAGAGCCCCTGGGCCATGTCTGGGAGGAAGTGAGACTGAGACGAAAACAACATCTGATGGGGACACCACGCCCCAAAGGCTCCCACGAGGACCGGATCCCCCGGCTCTGCCCCTAGTGGACAGAGCTGCGCATATCCTCCTCCTCTGATGTGGGATCTCAGGATTTGAATCCTGGGATGCAGGGCCCCCGGGACCACCCTTGGGGGGCCCGGGAGTCCTGGAATGTTGCCAGAAGTGTCTGGTGGCAGGACTTTGACCCTACACGGGAGACGACACCTTTATGAAGATAAGAGGGCCTCACCGGGGTGAAGGGTGGAAAGATTAGCTAATTAGAGGGTGAGAAACAGGGTTTAGGATTTATGTACAGGGGGGTTTAGAGGAGTAAGATGGAGGAATTGGGGTGTGTCCTACCCTCCTTCTTCTTCCTCCTCTCCTCCATCTTCTTTGGCCACGGTGGCACCTTTGGATTGGTTATTACTAAGAGTACACCGAGTTATAAGAATAGATGGTATTGGGGAAAAATGATAAATATTTTATACGTAACTAGGGGTATAAAGATACGTGGCGGTCCGTGGGACGGCACAGTGTGCCCATGGCTGACTGCTGTGCGGATCTTTGTTCGGCTGAAAGAACATCTTTTAGATAAACAATTAATAAACATAAAACCAGAAAGAAGAACTGAAGCCTCTTCTCGTCCTTCAATACGCGGGCTGCCCCAAGGCCACCTCCGGGCCACCTCCGGGCCGTCCAGGCCCCTCAAACAGCCGAGATAAACCGGACATTTGGCGTCCCTGGGTGGGCTCTGACCACCACAACCTTTCGGAGGGGGGCACCACCACCACCTTCAAAGCCCTGAAGAAAAAGAGAGAAGAAGAAAAAAAAAGCCAGCAGAGACTGCAAAAAACCAGTAGTCACTGACTGTGAGAATTCCACCTCTCAGTTTCTGCCGAAGAGAATTCGTAGCAAGACAGCCCAGACTAAAACCAGAGGGCGCCCTGGGTCCACTTCTCGTGATCTGCTAGACAGACCGAGACGTCCAGACTGCTCTGTGGGCGACAGATTCGGTAAGAAAGCCTGAAAAATAACAACATGAGAAGCACACTTTCCCAAGAACAACGAGAAATTTTGTCCGCCCTACAGGGTGTGACTGAAACGTATACAGAGAGAATTCCAAAGAAAGAATTAAAACAATTATTACTATAAGCAAAGCTAAATTACCCACTGGCAGAAACGTGCCTGCTATTTGAAGTGAGGTTCTGGCAAGAAATAAATAGACACTTATATTTCTTAGCTACTAAAAAAGATGAGACAGCGTTGAAGCTGCTGTCTCCTGCAAGAATAATGCTAGAAGAAATCTCTATGCAAACGAAATTCCAAGACCCCCTGACGCAGCTGACGTCCGGGGGAGAGGCGTCTCTGAAAAGGGCGGGGGGCAAAGCCCCGAGAAAGAAAAAATTAGCTCTAGCCTTAAAAAGCCAAGAGAAAAATGCTCTTGGAAAAAAAGAGCAAGAAATATTATTAAAATACCCGGTCCCAAAACCCAGAAACCCCGAGAAACCCCCAAAACGTCCAAAAACCCCAGAGAGCATAAGAGACTCAGAAACAGAAGAGAAAAGAGAGCAGAGGGGAGAGAGGGGACCGGGAGGCGCGCTTTCTCGCGAGGCCGCAGCGACAGAGCAGAGAAGCCAGGCTGCGGCGGAGCAGGCGGAGAGCGCAAGTGAAGAAAAAACAGAAAAAGCGTGTTTTCGCGCAGCTTTGCTTGACTCGGGGCCAGGGGCAGCGGCAGCCCCGACCGCCAAAGATGCGAGAGCGTGTGCGGCAGGCGGAGTTCGCGAAGGCTCAGAAAAGCCACAGACCGGGGCCGAGGCGTCTGACCCAGGCAGCGAAAAAAAGGAATTTATGCTGCCCCAAAAAGCTGCTATGCGGAAACGTAGAAGGCGTGCAGTTGTGATATCAGAGCCCATGCGCAAGTCTGCCAAGATTGCAGAACGCACGCGGCCGCCGGCGGGAGGGAGGCTGCTTGTGCCGGCAAAAGAAGAAATAGACACAAGAACAGAAGAAGAAGACACAGAGTCAGAAGCAGACCAAAGAAGAGATATCTCAGGGGTGGAACAAGATAGAGACAGTGAAAGTAGTTCGAGAGACACAGGGAGCGGCTCAGAGAGCCCGCAGACGCAAAGAGCGCAGTCCGAGCGGGAGCGAGATGCACCCCCTGTAACATCCCGGGCGGGAAAGAGCCGCGCCAGAGAATTCATATCCCGGGGCCCCCCACCTTCTCCAGACTTAGTGCCCTTAATCAAAACCCTTGGAGTCCAAGACTCACCCCCTCAAGAGAGACGTTCTAGTGTTCAAACCCCAATTTCACTTGAATTAAAAGCCGAAAACACGGGAGCCGAGATAGAGAGGCGACCAATATGGCCACCGGCAGGAAGTGAAGCAACAGAGTACGCTACGTCACCAGAGCCAAAGAAGCCAGTGACAGCGCCATCTGGTGGCTAGAAAACAGAAGTGCACGCCATCCCAGATTAGATCAGCAAAGCCACAACACCATCTCGTAGCGAGACTGCAACAATGCAACAATTTTTCCCAACATTATATAAAAAGAAAAGCATTTTAAAGAAAACAATGCCAACACAACAAAGAGATTATCCATCAACTTCAAAGCTTCATGAAGACGATGAAAGCTCAGATGAAGAACAGCTACAAGAAGAAAATATTATAAAGATCACAGCATCAGAAGGAGTTCCTATATAGATGCTGTCAGCAGCAGAAGCAACAAAGAGCTTCTTGCATTCAGTAGACACCACAAAAAAGAAACATCGACAAGATCCTCAAGCTTCCTTTTCAGATTTGAGAGCGAAGCCAAAAACCTCAAGGCGAAGAATGAGACGTGATGAACCAACAACATCCACAACACCATTATTTATACAAATTCCAACAAAACCTGAAGAAGAAGAAGAATTCCAAAAGCCAGTGAAGACAATAGATTAGAAGCAAATCAGAAAAGCGTTAGCAAAAGAAAAGCATTTATTCCCGAGATCAAGAGATCTGACAATGCCAGTGACATATGATGCCCAAAGACAGAACCCGAAGTGAAAAAAGATGAGTCATGAAATACTCAAAGATTTAAAGAAGGCAGCTCAAACTTTTGAGCTGAATTCACAATACTTCAAACAGCTATTAAGAGAGACATTCACTACATATGATCTCACACCATATGACATTCGAAGCATTGTAGCAATGATTCTCACTGACACCCAAAGCCTCGTCTAAGAAAAAAAGTAGAGAAAATATCTCGCTGAATTACAGAACAGATACCAAAGCGAGCCAAATGCAAACCTCACAGAAGAGCAGTTAGCAAAAGATCCTCCAAATGACAACCCAAGAAAACAAGCAACTAAGCTACCACGAAGAGTATTAAGTGACATCAAAGAAGCAGCAAAGATAGCAATTATGCAAATCGCACCTACAAGAGCTCCAGAAGTCCCGTTCTCTTGCATCAAGCAAGGTCCCACAGAGCCATTCATGTCGTTCATCGATCGACTCACACAAGCCGTAGATCGACAAGTGACGATAGAAGAAGCGAAGAAGCCTCTCTTAGAAAGCTTAGCCTTCGGCAATGCCAACCCAGATTGTCAACAAGTGATTAGCGCCATGCCAAGACAGCCATCCTTGGCAGAGATGGTAGAAGCATGCAACAAGGTGAGAACACCTCAGCATGTCGCAGCAATTGTGAAGAATGAATTGAAAGAAGAATGAGAGAATCAACTAAAGAGACATTCAAAAAAGCAAGCAGAAGACAAGACCCTAGAGAAGATGCTAGAAAAAATACTGCATCAACAGAACGAAAACATTAACAAAGTTCTTGCGACGATGCAGAAAAAGAACAATCCCCCAAGAAGACAGTGCTATAGATGTAGACAGCTTGAACACTTGAAGAAGAACTGTGCACAAACACATACGCCAGCGCCAGTACAGAAGGCAGAGAAGCCAGTTTGCGCACAGTGCGAGAGAAAAAGACACCCTGCGAAAGAATGTTATTCCCAAACAGATGTAGATAGAAATCCGTTACCGTATCCGAAAAACGCGAGGCGCAGCGCAGACCAGCGCGCTCAGACACAAGTACTAGCGGTGTCGCAAGAGCAGACGGAGCAATCATCAGTGAACAACAAGCAGACGCCCTCAGCAAAACCCTTAGCCGATTCCACAGTGACCCAGACCTCCTCCCACCAGAAGCACAGTGCACATTAGCAGCTTCAAAATTAGTATACTTTCTAGACGAAAGTCATGCAGAAATACCAACAGGTGTCCGCGAAGACTCATATAAGAAGCAAGATTTCCTAATAATCAGACAAAATAAATGCAGTATTCTTAGACTCATTGTCTATCCAACAGTTATCTCAGCAGACAAAAATACAGAATTGACAGTGTTAGCAAGAGCACTTCGTCCACCATTGACTGTACCAAAAAACACTGTAGTTGCGAGAGCCTTTGCACTGCCGCCGCACGCAGTTAGAGAAGTCATGTCAATCTTCGACGAAGAAAGTTTCCCTATGAAAGAACATGTTGAAGTACATACAACATGGGTGAAACACATAAGTCGAGACCGACCCACGCTCACATGCCAATTAACATGCTAAAAAACGTTAGTAGTATAAAACAAACAACTCTTCAAAACAGAGCTACAATCGATTATCTATTGCTCGCCCATAAACATGAGTGTGAAGAGTTTGAAGAAATGTACTGCATGAATCTCTCAGATCACTCAAAATCAATTCATAAAAGTATTAGAAACATAAAAGACAGCGTAAATAAACTTAGCGAAATCACAAAATCATAGATTGATCAACTAGCAAATTTCTTTGACATTTCTCCTATTTAGAGAAAAATCTTAAAAATAGAGTTTTATGTTTTAATAGTCCTACTAGTCCTCATGATTGTCGTCCCGTGCATTTTTGTATGTCTGAAGCGCGCCATAAATCGAGTAATAAAAGAAGTTTTCTTAGTGCAAACAGAAGAGAGACTCTGAGACCCTGGGAGACACGACGGGGACTGCAGCCCTGCCAAGCTGCCTAATCCTGAGCTGATCACTTTTAATAAAGGCATTAAAAAGGAGAAGAAGTCTCCTGGCCCTGTTTATTTCAGCTGGGGGCGCTCGTCCGGGATAGCCATGCTGCAAGATGACTCAAGACTGGCCATCTTGGAACTTCAGGACAGCTGGCTACCAGGACCAGAGGGATCAGCTCAGGACCAGCGACACAGAGGAGCACCGGAGCACCGGATTGGTGAGAAACCCGGTGGCGGTAGAGGGAGACGTGCGCATGTGTGTGTGAATGAGACGAAGGCCAGTAGCCGGACCTTCGAAGTGAGAGCGGACCCCTCAGTACTGCGTTTCCGGCTTTTCGCAAGAAACCTGGCCAGGAAAATGGGGGCAGTGCTTAGAATTAGTGTGATAGAGCTGTCTCCCAAGAGGGAATAAAGGGCCCCCCCCACCCCCCCTCCGGGCGTGCGGAGGGAATATTTGTATGAGTGGCACGCACCCCAAAGTAAGTCCTGACAGAGGGAAGTCAGGCAGATTTGTAAGTCCTGAGAAGGATTCGGGTAGCATTTGTAAGTCTCGAGAAAGATTCGAATAAGATTTGTCAGTCCCGAGAAGGATTCGGGTAGCTCACAAGCCCTGCAGACAAAGTAAGTCCTGACAAAGGAGTCAGGCACAAACCCCAGCGAAGGAGGCTGTGGTTTGCTTTTAAGTCCTGATACGGTGAAGCCTAAAAATTGGCGGGTTAGGCAAACTAAAAATCAGGCATTTGTTTTTCCTGACTGAGGGAGTCAGGCACGACCCGGGAGTCAGGCCGAGGCTTCATGTGTTCAAGTCCCGATAGATGTAAGACCTGACGTGGGGAAAGTTGGGCAATCAAGAGATTGGGCAGTTGTTTCAGTATAAAGTCCTGAGCATCAGGCAGAAATTTGAAGTTCAATGGAGGAGGCTGAAGCTCCTCAAACAAGGTTTTCTTGAAAATACTGGTCAGTAGAGGCACCTTTGGGATTTTTTACCTGTAAAATGGGAGGTGTAATAGTAAAAAGACTGGCAAGAGACTGAGGTATATACATCCCAATAGTCCCTTAGGAGAACTGTTAGTAAAATGGGATTTTATAGAGGCCACTGAGGGATTAGATAAAGTGAAAATGATCCATTATTGTATGGAAGTGTGGCCGGAATTAGAGGTGCAAGGAGGATTACCTTGGTGTGGGACGAAAGATAAGTAGATGTGCCAACTGTCGGATCTCAAAATCTCAGCCCTGAGATTCTGAGCCTCCGAGACCAGCTTAGGGGTCTCGGGAGTCCTGGAATGTTGCCAGAAGTGTCTGGTAGCTGGACTTTAACCCTACACAGGAGACGACAAGGATGAGGGCTTCACAGGGTGATTGGTGAAGGGATTAGTTAATTAGAGGGTGAGACACAAGGTTTAAGATTTATGTACAGGGGGGTTTAGAGGAGTAAGATGGAGGAATTGGGGTGTGTCCTGTCCTCCTCCTTCTTCCTCCTCTCCTCCATCTTCTTTGGCCACGGTGGCACCTTTCTATTGGTTATTACTAAGAGTACACCGAGTTATAACAATAGATGGTATTGGGGAAAAATGATAAATATTGTACACGTAGCAAAGGGTATAAAGATACGTGGCTGCCCAGAGGGCAGACGGAGTGTGCCCATGGCTGACTGCTGAGCAGATCTCTGTTTGGCTGAAAGAACATCTTTTAGATAAACAATTAATAAACATAAAACCAGAAAGAAGAACTGAAGCCTCTTCTCGTCTTTCGATACCCGGGCTGTCCCAAGGTCACCCAGGGCCTTTCCAGGCCCCTCAAACAGCCGAGATAAACCTGACAATTGGCGGTCCCTGGCTGGGCTCCATCATCACAACCTTTCGGGGGAAGATAAACCGGACATTTTGCTTCCACTGGGTGAGCTCTGACCACCACAACCTTTCGGGGGGGCCACCACCACCTTCAAAGCCCTGAAGAAAAAGAGAAAAGAAGAGAAAAAAAGCCAACACAGACTGCAAAAAACCAGCAGTCACTGAGAAATCCACCTCTCAGTTTCTGCCGAAGAATATTCGTAGCAGAACAGCCCGGACTGGAACCAGAAGGCGCCCTGGGTCCACCTCTCGTAATCTGCTGGACAGATCGAGACGTCCAGACTGCTCTGGCAACAGATTTGGTAAGAAAGCCTGAAAATAAGAACATGGGAGGCACACCTTCCCAGGAACAACGGGAAATTTTGTCCACCTTATAAGGTGTGACACAAACATACAAAAATTAATTAGCTCTGGCCTTAAAAGGCCAGGAAAGTAGACCCCCGAGACGCACCAGACGTCCGGGGGGGGGCCCTCAAAAGAGGGGGAGCAATGCAAGACTCCGGAAAAAATTAGCTCTGGCCTTAAAAGGCCAGGAAGGTAGACCCCCGAGACGCACCAGACGTCCGGGGGGGGGACTCTCTGAAAGAGAGGGGGGAGCAAGGCTCCAGGAAAGAAAAAATTAGCTCTGGCCTTAAAAGGCCGAGTGGAAAATGCTCTTGGAAAAAAAAGAGCAAGAAATATTATTAAAATACCCGGTCCCAAAACCCAGAAACCCTGGGAAACTCCCAAAAAGCGTCCAGAAAGCCCAGAGAGCATGGAGGACTCAGGACCGAGGGGGGAGAGCAGGGGGGGGAAGAAAAAGGGATCGGGGGAGGCGCTTTTTCGCGGCAGCCAGGCAGCGGCGGAGCAGGCGGGGAGCGCGGCTGAAGAAAAAACAAAAGACGCGTGTTCAGATACGGCTTTGCTAAGCTCAGGGCCGGGGGGTGCAGCGGCCCCGGGGGCCGGCAAGGTAGCAGAAACGCGCGCGGCAGGCAAAACTCGCAAGAACCCAGGGCAGAAGTCACATGCCAGCGCAGCAGGGGCGTCCGACATGGGCAGCGGCATGGGAGAAAATTGCGCAATCCCAGAAAGGCGGTCAGGGAGACGCAGGAGGCGCGCGGTTGTGACGCAAAAAACCCGGAGCGAGTCGCGGCGGGCGCGGGTGCCGGCGGGACGGCCGCACACGCTGACGAAAGGCCACACACACACACAGCGTCGGAGGAGGAGGAGACAGTCAGGGGCAGACCGAGGGGGGAAAATTCAGAGGCGGAATAAAAAGGGAGAGGAAAAAATTACCTCGGGAGAGACAGAGGGCGGCTCGGAAAGCACGCATGCGCCGAGCGCGGGCGGGGGCGGGCCAGACCCCCGGTGACGTCTCAGGCGAGGAGGGGCCCTCTCCAGACTTGGTGCCTTTGGTAAAAACCCTCGGGGTCCTAAGCCTCTCCCCTCCTGGGGAGGCTTGTGTGTTTTCTAACCCTATTGTCAGTTGAATCAAAAACTAGGTAACCCCTGAGTGCACGACATGCCAGATCGGTTCAGCAGAGCTACAACATCATTTCGTAACAAGTCTGCAACTATCCAGCGATTTTCCTCAACAAGATATAAGAAGAAACGAATACTCAGACAAAAGTCGGGACTCAGACTGCAAAGGACAACTCAGAAGAGAAACAAGAGGAACGAAAGACTCTGGGGGGTTTTTTTTTCTCTTTGGGGTCATGAATATTTCTGTATAAGAACGAAAGACTGGGAAGTTTTCTCCTTAAAGTCTTGAATTGCAATGAGCAATGGGGTAAATTTACCTATTATAGGGAAAACTGACAAAGGATCATATATTGATCAGCTGGTAGATTTCTTTGACATTTCTCCCATTTGGAGAGGAATTTTAAGGGCAGATTTCTTTGACATTTCTCCCATTTGGAGAAGAATTTTAAGGGTAGGATTTTATGTTTTAATAGTTTAAGGTTTTATATTGTAATAGTTCTTCTAGTCCTCATCCATGTCGTCCCAGATGCCATGAATTGGATTGTAAAAGAGGTTTTCTTGGGGCAAACAGAAGGGGGAGATGTCGGATCTCAAAATCTCAGCCCTGAGATTCTGAGCCTCCGAGACCAGCTTAGGGGTCTCGGGAGTCCTGGAATGTTGCCAGAAGTGTCTGGTAGCTGGACTTTAACCCTACACAGGAGACGACAAGGATGAGGGCTTCACAGGGTGATTGGTGAAGGGATTAGTTAATTAGAGGGTGAGACACAAGGTTTAAGATTTATGTACAGGGGGGTTTAGAGGAGTAAGATGGAGGAATTGGGGTGTGTCCTGTCCTCCTCCTTCTTCCTCCTCTCCTCCATCTTCTTTGGCCACGGTGGCACCTTTCTATTGGTTATTACTAAGAGTACACCGAGTTATAACAATAGATGGTATTGGGGAAAAATGATAAATATTGTATACGTAGCAAAGGGTATAAAGATAGGTGCCTGCCCCGGAGGGAGACACAGTGTGCCCATGGCTGACTGCTGTGCGGATCTCTGTTGAGCTGAAAGAACATCTTTTAGATAAACAATTAATAAACATAAAACCAGAAAGAAGAACTGAAGCCTCTTCTCGTCTTTCGATACCCGGGCTGTCCCAAGGTCACCCAGGGCCTTTCCAGGCCCCTCAAACAGCCGAGATAAACCTGACACCAACAACTAAATAATTATCTGACAGCTCGAGGTGATACTGATCCTGAGCAATTACTGCATGTATCTTGCTGGGTAAAGAGCACTGTTGAAGATGAAGGGGTGTGAATTTGTAAGGTACAGAGGAAGAAAGAGGGGAATGAAGGAGGGGATGATAGGACTAGTAAAAGATGGGATCCCCTGGATTATTTGCCTCCTTCTGCCCCTCCACCTTATAATCCTCTTCTTCAAGCACCTCAAATGGCAGGTCCGGTTCTTCCCCCGGCTGCCATCTCATCCTTCTACCTCTTCAGCTTCCGCTATGATAAACCCAGTATCCCCTCCAGCTCCTTCTGCACCACCACAAGTGCCTACTCCACCTGCTGCATTCTCCACCCCTTCTCCAGCTGCACTTAATATTCACTCAGGCTCTTCTCCCCTTCCTATTGCTGTCCCTTTACCTCCTCCTAGTTGGGGCAAAAATGCCTCCTCGCCCAGTAGATGGCTATCAGCAAATACACCTGCTGATGGGCAGAAAGTTCAGGGTAACCCAGATATCCCTCAAGGTAGTTTGGCATCTGAAGGTGGGCCGTACTGTAGCACCAGATCCAAGACCTCCAAGGCAGAGAGACTCTTTCCCCTCAGAGAGGTTCCTATGGGAGGAGTAGCGACAGGTGTTGGCTTTGTGAATGCTCCCCTAACTGCTTCTGAGGTGAGAGGATTCAAGAAAGAGTTGGGGCATTTAGTTGAGGACCCAGTGGGCATAGCCGACCAAGTGGATCAATTTCTAGGTCCAAATATCTACACCTGGGGGAGATGA
>NW_026993585.1:0-11813 GCF_028769735.1 Zonotrichia leucophrys gambelii
GGGGGGGGCCCGGTGGGGGGGAAAAAGGGGGGGGCAAAAGGGGGGGGGGTTTTTTTTTTAGGGGGGGTGTTTTGGGGGGGCTTGGGGTGGGGGCGGCGGTCCTGAAAATCCACTACCGGATTTTAAAAGGGGGACCAGTGCCGTCGGGCTGGTTTTTAGGGGAAGGGTTTCCCGCAACTGCCCCCAAACGGGGGGGTGTTTTTTTCAGGGAAAAGGGGTGGTTTTTTTGGGGGCTTTGGGGGGAGTGGCGGGGCCTGAAAACAAACCCCGGGGGGAAAAGGGGGTTTTCCGGGGGGGGTTTGGGGCTGGCCCCCTCCCCGGGGGGGGGGGGTGCCCCGGGAAAAGGGCCCCGGGGGTTTTTTGGGGGCCGGGTGGGGTGCCCTGTCCCGAAAATAGTCCAGGGGTTCCCGAAAGGGGGGAAAGGCGGTTCCCGGTTTTTAAAGGGGGGGGGGTTTTTGCCCCTGAAAAGGGGGGTTTTTTTGGGGGGGCCTGTTTTGGCGGGGGCCTGGCTGGAAAACCGGCGGTCCAAAAAACCCCATACGGGGGGTTTTGAGAAGGGGGTCCTGCAATCCCGGAGGAAAGGGGAAAGGGCCCCCCCCCCCCCCCCCCCCCCCCCCCCCCCCCCCCCCCCCCCCCCCCCCCCCCCCCCCCCCCCCCCCCCCCCCCCCCCCCCCCCCCCCCCCCCCCCCCCCCCCCCCCCCCCCCCCCCCCCCCCCCCCCCCCCCCCCCCCCCCCCCCCCCCCCCCCCCCCCCCCCCCCCCCCCCCCCCCCCCCCCCCCCCCCCCCCCCCCCCCCCCCCCCCCCCCCCCCCCCCCCCCCCCCCCCCCCCCCCCCCCCCCCCCCCCCCCCCCCCCCCCCCCCCCCCCCCCCCCCCCCCCCCCCCCCCCCCCCCCCCCCCCCCCCCCCCCCCCCCCCCCCCCCCCCCCCCCCCCCCCCCCCCCCCCCCCCCCCCCCCCCCCCCCCCCCCCCCCCCCCCCCCCCCCCCCCCCCCCCCCCCCCCCCCCCCCCCCCCCCCCCCCCCCCCCCCCCCCCCCCCCCCCCCCCCCCCCCCCCCCCCCCCCCCCCCCCCCCCCCCCCCCCCCCCCCCCCCCCCCCCCCCCCCCCCCCCCCCCCCCCCCCCCCCCCCCCCCCCCCCCCCCCCCCCCCCCCCCCCCCCCCCCCCCCCCCCCCCCCCCCCCCCCCCCCCCCCCCCCCCCCCCCCCCCCCCCCCCCCCCCCCCCCCCCCCCCCCCCCCCCCCCCCCCCCCCCCCCCCCCCCCCCCCCCCCCCCCCCCCCCCCCCCCCCCCCCCCCCCCCCCCCCCCCCCCCCCCCCCCCCCCCCCCCCCCCCCCCCCCCCCCCCCCCCCCCCCCCCCCCCCCCCCCCCCCCCCCCCCCCCCCCCCCCCCCCCCCCCCCCCCCCCCCCCCCCCCCCCCCCCCCCCCCCCCCCCCCCCCCCCCCCCCCCCCCCCCCCCCCCCCCCCCCCCCCCCCCCCCCCCCCCCCCCCCCCCCCCCCCCCCCCCCCCCCCCCCCCCCCCCCCCCCCCCCCCCCCCCCCCCCCCCCCCCCCCCCCCCCCCCCCCCCCCCCCCCCCCCCCCCCCCCCCCCCCCCCCCCCCCCCCCCCCCCCCCCCCCCCCCCCCCCCCCCCCCCCCCCCCCCCCCCCCCCCCCCCCCCCCCCCCCCCCCCCCCCCCCCCCCCCCCCCCCCCCCCCCCCCCCCCCCCCCCCCCCCCCCCCCCCCCCCCCCCCCCCCCCCCCCCCCCCCCCCCCCCCCCCCCCCCCCCCCCCCCCCCCCCCCCCCCCCCCCCCCCCCCCCCCCCCCCCCCCCCCCCCCCCCCCCCCCCCCCCCCCCCCCCCCCCCCCCCCCCCCCCCCCCCCCCCCCCCCCCCCCCCCCCCCCCCCCCCCCCCCCCCCCGGGGGGGGGGGGGGGGGGGGGGGGGGGGGGGGGGGGGGGGGGGGGGGGGGGGGGGGGGGGGGGGGGGGGGGGGGGGGGGGGGGGGGGGGGGGGGGGGGGGGGGGGGGGGGGGGGGGGGGGGGGGGGGGGGGGGGGGGGGGGGGGGGGGGGGGGGGGGGGGGGGGGGGGGGGGGGGGGGGGGGGGGGGGGGGGGGGGGGGGGGGGGGGGGGGGGGGGGGGGGGGGGGGGGGGGGGGGGGGGGGGGGGGGGGGGGGGGGGGGGGGGGGGGGGGGGGGGGGGGGGGGGGGGGGGGGGGGGGGGGGGGGGGGGGGGGGGGGGGGGGGGGGGGGGGGGGGGGGGGGGGGGGGGGGGGGGGGGGGGGGGGGGGGGGGGGGGGGGGGGGGGGGGGGGGGGGGGGGGGGGGGGGGGGGGGGGGGGGGGGGGGGGGGGGGGGGGGGGGGGGGGGGGGGGGGGGGGGGGGGGGGGGGGGGGGGGGGGGGGGGGGGGGGGGGGGGGGGGGGGGGGGGGGGGGGGGGGGGGGGGGGGGGGGGGGGGGGGGGGGGGGGGGGGGGGGGGGGGGGGGGGGGGGGGGGGGGGGGGGGGGGGGGGGGGGGGGGGGGGGGGGGGGGGGGGGGGGGGGGGGGGGGGGGGGGGGGGGGGGGGGGGGGGGGGGGGGGGGGGGGGGGGGGGGGGGGGGGGGGGGGGGGGGGGGGGGGGGGGGGGGGGGGGGGGGGGGGGGGGGGGGGGGGGGGGGGGGGGGGGGGGGGGGGGGGGGGGGGGGGGGGGGGGGGGGGGGGGGGGGGGGGGGGGGGGGGGGGGGGGGGGGGGGGGGGGGGGGGGGGGGGGGGGGGGGGGGGGGGGGGGGGGGGGGGGGGGGGGGGGGGGGGGGGGGGGGGGGGGGGGGGGGGGGGGGGGGGGGGGGGGGGGGGGGGGGGGGGGGGGGGGGGGGGGGGGGGGGGGGGGGGGGGGGGGGGGGGGGGGGGGGGGGGGGGGGGGGGGGGGGGGGGGGGGGGGGGGGGGGGGGGGGGGGGGGGGGGGGGGGGGGGGGGGGGGGGGGGGGGGGGGGGGGGGGGGGGGGGGGGGGGGGGGGGGGGGGGGGGGGGGGGGGGGGGGGGGGGGGGGGGGGGGGGGGGGGGGGGGGGGGGGGGGGGGGGGGGGGGGGGGGGGGGGGGGGGGGGGGGGGGGGGGGGGGGGGGGGGGGGGGGGGGGGGGGGGGGGGGGGGGGGGGGGGGGGGGGGGGGGGGGGGGGGGGGGGGGGGGGGGGGGGGGGGGGGGGGGGGGGGGGGGGGGGGGGGGGGGGGGGGGGGGGGGGGGGGGGGGGGGGGGGGGGGGGGGGGGGGGGGGGGGGGGGGGGGGGGGGGGGGGGGGGGGGGGGGGGGGGGGGGGGGGGGGGGGGGGGGGGGGGGGGGGGGGGGGGGGGGGGGGGGGGGGGGGGGGGGGGGGGGGGGGGGGGGGGGGGGGGGGGGGGGGGGGGGGGGGGGGGGGGGGGGGGGGGGGGGGGGGGGGGGGGGGGGGGGGGGGGGGGGGGGGGGGGGGGGGGGGGGGGGGGGGGGGGGGGGGGGGGGGGGGGGGGGGGGGGGGGGGGGGGGGGGGGGGGGGGGGGGGGGGGGGGGGGGGGGGGGGGGGGGGGGGGGGGGGGGGGGGGGGGGGGGGGGGGGGGGGGGGGGGGGGGGGGGGGGGGGGGGGGGGGGGGGGGGGGGGGGGGGGGGGGGGGGGGGGGGGGGGGGGGGGGGGGGGGGGGGGGGGGGGGGGGGGGGGGGGGGGGGGGGGGGGGGGGGGGGGGGGGGGGGGGGGGGGGGGGGGGGGGGGGGGGGGGGGGGGGGGGGGGGGGGGGGGGGGGGGGGGGGGGGGGGGGGGGGGGGGGGGGGGGGGGGGGGGGGCCGTGGTTTGTGTTCGGGGGCCTGTGGCTGGGATGGCCGCTGCTCCTGAAATCCACGATACGCAGGATGGTTCCCAGATGAAAGGTGGCACCAGTGCCGAGTCGGCTGTTGATAGAGGCAAGTGGCTCCTGCAATCTGCCAGCCAGAAGCGGGGCGGGTGAGTTTTCTTTGCGAGGAAAGGGCCGTAGTTTGTGTTGGGGCCTGTGGCTGGGAGTGGCCGCTGGCTCCTGAAAATCCACGATAGCAGGATGGTTCCAGATGAAAGGTGGCACCAGTGCCGAGTCGGGCTGGATTGATAGAGGAAGTGCTCCTGCAATCTGCAGCCAGAAGCGGCGGGTAGTTTTCTTCCAGGAAAAGGGCCGTGGTTGTGTTCGGGGGCCTGTGGCTGGGAGTGCCGGCTGGCTCCTGAAAATCCACGATACGCAGGATGGTTCCCAGATGAAGGTGGCACCAGTGCCGAGTCGGGCTGGTTTGATAGAGGAAGTGGCTCCTGCAATCTGCCAGCCAGAAGCGGGCGGTGAGTTTTTTCCAGGGAAAAGGGCCGTGTTTGTGTTGGGGCCTGTGGCTGGAGTGGCCGGCTGGCTCCTGAAAATCCACGATACGCAGGATGGTTCCCAGATGAAAGTGGCACCAGTGCCGAGTCGGGCTGGTTTGATAGGGGAAGTGGCTCCTGCAATCTGCCAGCCAGAAGCGGGGCGGGTGAGTTTTCTTTGCCAGGGAAAAGGGCCGTGGTTTGTGTTCGGGGGCCTGTGGCTGGGAGTGGCGGCTGGCTCCTGAAAATCCACGATACGCAGGATGGTTCCCAGATGAAAGGTGGCACCAGTGCCGAGTCGGGCTGGTTTGATAGAGGCAAGTGGCTCCTGCAATCTGCCAGCCAGAGACGGGCAGGTGGTTTTCTTCCAGGAAAAGGGCCGTGGTTTGTGTTGGGCTGTGGCTGGGAGTGGCCGGCTGGCTCCTGAAAATCCACGATACGCAGGATGGTTCCCAGATGAAAGGTGGCACCAGTGCAGTCGGGCTGGTTTGATAGAGGGAAGTGGCTCCTGCAATCTGCCAGCCAGAAGCGGGGCGGTGAGTTTGTTTGCCAGGGAAAAGGCCGTGGTTTGTGTTCGGGGCCTGTGGCTGGGAGTGGCCGGCTGGCTCCTGAAAATCCACGATACGCAGGATGGTTCCCAGATGAAAGGTGGCACCAGTGCCAGTCGGGCTGGTTTGATAGAGGCAAGTGGCTCCTGCAATCTGCCAGCCAGAAGGGGGCGGGTGAGTTTTTTGCCAGGGAAAAGGGCCGTGGTTTGTGTTTGGGGCCTGTGGCTGGGAGTGGCCGGCTGGCTCCTGAAAATCCACGATACGCAGGATGTTCCCAGATGAAAGGTGGCACCAGTGCCGAGTCGGCTGGTTTGATAGAGGAAGTGGCTCCTGCAATCTGCCAGCCAGAAGCGGGCGGTGAGTTTTTTCCAGGGAAAAGGGCCGTGGTTTTGTTGGGGCCTGTGGCTGGAGTGGCCGGCTGGCTCCTGAAAATCCACGATACGCAGGATGGTTCCCAGATGAAAGGTGGCACCAGTGCCGAGTCGGCTGGTTTGATAGAGGCAAGTGGCTCCTGCAATCTGCCAGCCAGAAGGGGCGGGTGAGTTTTTTTGCCAGGGAAAAGGCCGTGGTTTGTTTTGGGGCCTGTGGCTGGGAGTGGCCGGCTGGCTCCTGAAAATCCACGATACGCAGGATGGTTCCCAGATGAAAGGTGGCACCAGTGCCAGTCGGGCTGGTTTGATAGAGCAAGTGGCTCCTGCAATCTGCCAGCCAGAAGATGGGCAGGTCAGTTTTACTTCCAGGGAAAAGGGCCGTAGTTTGTGTTTGGGGGCCTGTGGCTGGGAGTGGCCGGCTGGCTCTGAAAATCCACGATACGCAGGATGGTTCCCAGATGAAAGGTGGCACCAGTGCCGAGTCGGGCTGGTTTGATAGAGGGAAGTGGCTCCTGCAATCTGCCAGCCAGAAGCGGGGCGGGTGAGTTTTTTTGCCAGGGAAAAGGGCCGTGGTTTGTGTTCGGGGCCTGTGGCTGGGAGTGGCCGGCTGGCTCCTGAAAATCCACGATACGCAGGATGGTTCCCAGATGAAAGGTGGCACCAGTGCCGAGTCGGGCTGGTTGATAGAGGCAAGTGGCTCCTGCAATCTGCCAGCCAGAAGACGGGCGGTCAGTTTTACTTCCAGGGAAAAGGGCCGTGGTTTGTGTTGGGGGCTGTGGCTGGGAGTGGCCGGCTGGCTCCTGAAAATCCACGATACGCAGGATGGTTCCCAGATGAAAGGTGGCACCAGTGCCGAGTCGGGCTGGTTTGATAGAGGCAAGTGGGTCCTGCAATCTGCCAGCCAGAAGCGGGGCGGGTGAGTTTTCTTTGCCAGGGAAAAGGGCCGTGGTTTGTGTTCGGGGGCCTGTGGCTGGGAGTGGCCGGCTGGCTCCTGAAAATCCACGATACGCAGGATGGTTCCCAGATGAAAGGTGGCACCAGTGCCGAGTCGGGCTGGATTGATAGAGGGAAGTGGCTCCTGCAATCTGCCAGCCAGAACGGGGCGGGTGAGTTTTGTTTGCCAGGGAAAAGGGCCGTGGTTTGTGTTCGGGGGCCTGTGGCTGGGAGTGGCGGCTGGCTCCTGAAAATCCACGATACGCAGGATGGTTCCAGATGAAAGGTGGCACAGTGCCGAAGTCGGGCTGGTTGATAGAGGCAAGTGCTCCTGCAATCTGCCAGCCAGAAGGGCGGTAGTTTTTTCAGGAAAAGGGCCGTGTTTGTGTTCGGGGCTGTGGCTGGGAGTGGCCGCTGGCTCCTGAAATCCACGATACGCAGGATGGTTCCCAGATGAAAGGTGGCACCAGTGCGAGTCGGCTGGTTTGATAGAGGCAAGTGGCTCCTGCAATTGCCAGCAGAAGCGGGCGGTAGTTTTTTCCAGGGAAAAGGGCCGTGGTTTGTGTTCGGGGGCCTGTGGCTGGGAGTGGCCGGCTGGCTCCTGAAAATCCACGATACGCAGGATGGTTCCCAGATGAAAGGTGCACCATGCCAGTGGCTGGTTTGATAAGAAGTGGTCCTGCAATCTGCCAGCCAGAGCGGGCGGTAGTTTTTTCCAGGGAAAAGGGCGTGGTTTTTTGGGGCCTGTGGCTGGGAGTGGCCGGTGCTCCTGAAAATCCACGATAGCGGATGGTTCCCGATGAAGGTGCACCAGTGCCGTCGGGCTGTTTGATGAGGAAGTGGCTCTGCAATCTGCCAGCCAGAAGCGGGGCGGTAGTTTTTTTCAGGGAAAGGCCGTGTTTGTGTTGGGGCTGTGCTGGGAGTGGCGGCTGGCTCCTGAAAATCCACGATACGCAGGATGTTCCAGATGAAAGTGCACCTGCAGTCGGTGGTTTGAAGAGCAAGTGGTTCTGCAATCTGCCGCCAGAAGGGCGGTAGTTTTTTTCCAGGAAAGGGCCGTGGTTTGTTGGGGGCCTGTGGCTGGGAGTGGCCGGCTGGCTCCTGAAAATCCACGATACGCAGGATGGTTCCCAGATGAAAGGTGGCACCAGTGCCGAGTCGGGCTGGTTTGATAGAGGGGAAGTGGCTCCTGCAATCTGCCAGCCAGAAGCGGGGCGGGTGAGTTTTTTTGCCAGGGAAAGGGGCCGTGGTTTGTGTTCGGGGGCCTGTGGCTGGGAGTGGCGGCTGGCTCCTGAAAATCCACGATACGCAGGATGGTTCCCAAATGAAAGGTGGCACGAGTGCCGAGTCGGGCTGGTTTGATAGAGGAAGTGGCTCCTGCAATCTGCCAGCCAGAAGAGGGCAGGTCAGTTTTACTTCCAGGGAAAGGGCCGTGTTTGTGTTCGGGGCCTGTGGCTGGGAGTGGCCGGCTGGCTCCTGAAAATCCACGATACGCAGGATGGTTCCCAGATGAAAGGTGGCACCAGTGCCGAGTCGGGCTGGTTTGATAGAGGCAAGTGGCTCCTGCAATCTGCCAGCCAGAAGCGGGGCGGGTGAGTTTTTTTGCCAGGGAAAAGGGCCGTGGTTTGTGTTCGGGGCCTGTGGCTGGGAGTGGCCGGCTGGCTCCTGAAAATCCACGATACGCAGGATGGTTCCCAGATGAAAGGTGGCACCAGTGCCGAGTCGGGCTGGTTTGATAGAGGCAAGTGGCTCCTGCAATCTGCCAGCCAGATGAGGGGCAGGTCAGTTTTACTTCCAGGGAAAAGGGCCGTAGTTTGTTTTGGGGACTTGTGGCTGGGAGTGGCCGGCTGGCTCCTGAAAATCCACGATACGCAGGATGGTTCCAGATGAAAGGTGGCACCAGTGCCGAGTCGGGCTGGTTTGATAGAGGAAGTGGCTCTGCAATCTGCCAGCCAGAAGCGGGCGGGTGAGTTTTTTTGCCAGGGAAAAGGGCCGTGTTTGTGTTCGGGGGCTGTGGCTGGGAGTGGCGGCTGGCTCCTGAAAATCCACGATACGCAGGATGGTTCCCAGATGAAAGGTGGCACCAGTGCCGAGTCGGGCTGGATTTGATAGAGGCAAGTGGCTCCTGCAATCTGCCAGCCAGAAGGGGCAGGTCAGTTTTATTCCAGGGAAAAGGGCCGTAGATTTTTTGGGGCCTGTGGCTGGGAGTGGCCGGTGGCTCCTGAAAATCCACGATACGCAGGATGGTTCCCAGATGAAAGGTGGCACCAGTGCCGAGTCGGGCTGGTTTGATAGAGGAAGTGGCTCCTGCAATCTGCAGCCAGAAGCGGGCGGGTAGTTTTTTTGCCAGGGAAAAGGGCCGTGGTTTGTGTTCGGGGCCTGTGGCTGGGAGTGGCCGGCTGGCTCCTGAAAATCCACGATACGCAGGATGGTTCCCAGATGAAAGGTGGCACCAGTGCCAGTCGGGCTGGTTTGATAGAGGAAGTGGCTCCTGCAATCTGCCAGCCAGAAGACGGGCAGGTCAGTTTTACTTCCAGGGAAAAGGGCCGTGGTTTGTGTTTGGGGCCTGTGGCTGGGAGTGGCGGCTGGCTCTGAAAATCCACGATACGCAGGATGGTTCCCAGATGAAAGGTGGCACCAGTGCCGAGTCGGGCTGGTTTGATAGAGGAAGTGGCTCCTGCAATCTGCCAGCCAGAAGCGGGGCGGGTGAGTTTTTTTGCCAGGGAAAAGGGCCGGAGTTTGTGTTCGGGGGCCTGTGGCTGGGAGTGGCCGGCTGGCTCCTGAAAATCCACGATACGCAGGATGGTTCCCAGATGAAAGGTGGCACCAGTGCCGAGTCGGGCTGGTTTGATAGAGGCAAGTGGCTCTGCAATCTGCCAGCCAGAAGAGGGCAGGTCAGTTTTACTTCAGGGAAAAGGGCCGTGGTTTGTGTTGGGGCCTGTGGCTGGGAGTGGCGGCTGGCTCCTGAAAATCCACGATACGCAGGATGGTTCCCAGATGAAAGGTGGCACCAGTGCCAAGTTGGGCTGGTTTGATAGACAAGTGGTTCTGCAATTGCCAGCCAGAGATGGGCAGGTCAGTTTTACTTCCAGGGAAAGGGCCGTAGTTTGTGTTTGGGGACTTGTGGCTGGGAGTGGCCGGCTGGCTCCTGAAAATCCACAATACGCAGGATGGTTCCCAGATGAAAGGTGGCACCAGTGCCAGTCGGGCTGGTTTGATAGAGGAAGTGGCTCCTGCAATCTGCCAGCCAGAAGCGGGGCGGTAGTTTTACTTGCCAGGGAAAAGGGCCGGGATTTGTTTTGGGGCCTGTGGCTGGGAGTGGCCGGCTGGCTCCTGAAAATCCACGATACGCAGGATGGTTCCCAGATGAAAGGTGGCACCAGTGCCGAGTCGGGCTGGACTGATAGAGGCAAGTGGCTCCTGCAATCTGCCAGCCAGAAGACGGGCAGGTCGGTTTTACTTCCAGGGAAAAGGGCCGTTGGTTTTATTTGGGGACTTGTGGCTGGGAGTGGCCGGCTGGCTCCTGAAAATCCACGATACGCAGGATGGTTCCCAGATGAAAGGTGGCACCAGTGCCAGTCGGCTGGTTTGATAGAGGCAAGTGGCTCCTGCAATCTGCCAGCAGATACGGGCGAGGTCAGTTTTTACTTCCAGGGAAAAGGGCCGTGTTTGTGTTCGGGGCCTGTGGCTGGGAGTGGCCGGCTGGCTCCTGAAAATCCACGATACGCAGGATGGTTCCCAGATGAAAGGTGGCACCAGTGCCGAGTCGGGCTGGTTTGATAGAGGAAGTGGCTCCTGCAATCTGCCAGCCAGAAGCGGGGCGGGTGAGTTTTCTTTGCCAGGGAAAAGGGCCGTGGTTTGTGTTCGGGGGCCTGTGGCTGGAGTGGCCGGCTGGCTCCTGAAAATCCACGATACGCAGGATGGTTCCAGATGAAAGGTGGCACCAGTGCCGAGTTGGGCTGGTTTGATAGAGACGAAGTGGCTCCTGCAATCTGCCAGCCAGAAGGGGCAGGTCAGTTTTACTTCCAGGGAAAGGGCCGTAGTTTGTGTTTGGGGCCTGTGGCTGGGAGTGGCCGGCTGGCTCCTGAAAATCCACGATACGCAGGATGGTTCCCAGATGAAAGGTGGCACCAGTGCCGAGTCGGGCTGGTTTGATAGAGGGAAGTGGCTCCTGCAATCTGCCAGCCAGAAGCGGGCGGTGAGTTTTTTTGCCAGGGAAAAGGGCCGTGTTTTGTTGGGGGCTGTGGCTGGGAGTGGCCGGCTGGCTCCTGAAAATCCACGATACGCAGGATGGTTCCCAGATGAAAGGTGGCACCAGTGCCGAGTCGGGCTGGTTTGATAGAGCAAGTGGCTCCTGCAATCTGCCAGCCAGAATGAGGGCGGTAGTTTTTATTCCAGGGAAAGGGCCGTAGTAATTTTTTGGGGACTTGTGGCTGGGAGTGGCCGGCTGGCTCCTGAAAATCCACGATACGCAGGATGGTTCCCAGATGAAAGGTGGCACCAGTGCCAGGTCGGGCTGGTTTGATAGAGGCAAGTGGCTCCTGCAATCTGCCAGCCAGAGCGGGGCGGGTGAGTTTCGTTTGCCAGGGAAAAGGGCCGTGGTTTGTGTTCGGGGGCCTGTGGCTGGGAGTGGCCGGCTGGCTCCTGAAAATCCACGATACGCAGGATGGTTCCCAGATGAAAGGTGGCACCAGTGCCGAGTCGGGCTGGTTTGATAGAGGAAGTGGCTCCTGCAATCTGCCAGCCAGAAGCGGGGCGGGTGAGTTTGTTTGCCAGGGAAAAGAGCAGTAGTTTGTGTTCGGGGCCTGTGGCTGGGAGTGGCCGGCTGGCTCCTGAAAATCCACGATACGCAGGATGGTTCCCAGATGAAAGGTGGCACCAGTGCCGAGTCGGGCTGGTTAGATAGAGGCAAGTGGCTCCTGCAATCTGCCAGCCAGAGACGGGCAGGTCAGTTTTACTTCCAGGGAAAAGGGCCGTAGTTTGTTTTGGGGCCTGTGGCTGGGAGTGGCCGGCTGGCTCCTGAAAATCCACGATACGCAGGATGGTTCCCAGATGAAAGGTGGCACCGATGCCAGTCGGGTGGTTTGATAGAGGGAAGTGGCTCCTGCAATCTGCCAGCCAGAAGCGGGGCGGGTGATTTTTTTGCCAGGGAAAAGGGCCGTGGTTTTGTTCGGGGGCTGTGGCTGGGAGTGGCGGCTGGCTCCTGAAAATCCACGATACGCAGGATGGTTCCCAGATGAAAGGTGGCACCAGTGCCGAGTCGGCTGGATGATAAGGGCAAGGGCTCCTGCAATCTGCCAGCCAGAAGCGGGCGGTGATTTTCTTCCAGGGAAAAGGGCCGTGTTTTTTTGGGGCTTTTGGTGGGAGTGGGGCTGGCTCCTTAAAACCACGATCGCGGGGTTCCCAGATGAAAGGGGGCACCGTCCCGGGCGGGGTGGTTTTTTAGGGGGAAGTGGGTCCTGCAATCGCAGCGAAGGGGGCGGGGAGTTTTTTTCCAGGGAAAAGGGCGTGGTTTTTTTGGGGGCCTTGGTGGGAGTGGCGGGGTGGCTCCTAAAATCCCGTACGAGGATGGTTCCCGTGAAAAGGTGGCCAGTCGAGTCGGGGGTATGAGGGGAAATGGTCCTGCAATCTGCCCGCCAAAACGGGGGAGGGTTGGGTTTTCTTTCCGGGAAAAAGGGG
>NW_026993586.1:0-11807 GCF_028769735.1 Zonotrichia leucophrys gambelii
TTTCTCGCAAAGCTGTCGACACTATCTGTCTTGTGCAGCTCATCTCACCTTTCCGAGCAGACGCACTCCGCTAGCGTAGGCGTAGAGGCTCTTCGCAAAGGCGATTTCCGTCACATGCCCGCAGCGGCGGCTTCTCCGAATTGCCGGATCCGCCTTACTCGGGAATCCATCCTTCTAAATTTTCACTTTTGGTATACAATTGCAAAAACTTCCACTATGTCTGGCAAGAATACTGAGCTTGCAAGAAATAATCTCCCATAGTAAAACAATTGTGCAAGAGTTGCAAGTTTTTCAGGAAAAAAAGTGTCCAAACACTTTCTCAAGCACCGAATCCAGTGTTGGAGGACGATGTTAGCTTTCGAGTTCTATCATCTGCAAGCTCGCACAAATCAGTGGCAGCTTCATTCTCAAATTCGAAGGCCTCTCCAGTGCCGAGCGAGAGCGGCTTCTCGCGCAAGGCATGTGCCGGTCACAGTGCACTCCAGTCGCGGGGCTCGCACAATTTCCCGGGACTTGTGGTTACTCATGAAAAAACCTTCCATTTCTCAAGGAGACTTGTGGCTCAAGAAAAATCACAACTTTTATGTTGGCAAGGAGAACTGTGCGCAGAAAATTCCCACGTGTACATTGCAAAGTTCAGAATGTTGTTTTGAAAAGAGACAAAGTTGTCCAAAACACTTCCACAGTTTCATGTGGAAAGAAGTCCAGTAGGTTCTGCTTTTCTATCCTTTGCAAGCGCGCCACATCCAGCTTGGCAGCTTAGCTTCTTCTTTCCGAAAGCGATTGTGCCGCTCGAGCAAGGCGGCGCTTCTCATTCCCGGACGCAGCATTTCCGGGGCATCCAGTGCGCGTTCTGCGAAATTGTGCCGACCGCAAAACTCCGACATCCAACGATGCTTCGGACTTGGTCTACATCATTGAAAATTTCCAAAGTTTGGTTTGAAAATGGCTGCAAGACTCTCCACTTTCAACGAAGTGTTGCAGATGTTTTGAAAAGGAAAAGTGTCAAACACCTTCCAATCGATTTCAGTGTGAAAATGTAGGGTGTGGAGGTCTTTTCTATCCTTTCAAGCTGCCCACTCAATCCTAGTGATGAGCTTCTTCGTAACTTTCCGAAGAGCCGCACTCCAGTGCCGGAGCAAGAAGGCTTCTTCGGCAAAGGCATTGTCCGGACACGTCACCATCGCGTTTGCGAAATGTGCCGTACCGCGCTAGCTCCGACATCCGTACTTTCTTCGGACTTTGATCTCCATGCAAACTTTTCCACTTGTCAGGCAAGGAGAAACTTGCCGCACGAAAAACAAACTCCCCTTGCTCAATGTTGGAGAGGTTAGAGTGTTGCAGAAGAAAAACAAAGTTTCCAAACACTCCACCAATTCAGTGTTTGGAAAAGTAGGAGTTAAGGACTTTTCATCATGCAAGCTGCCACGCATCAGTTTGGCAGTCATTTCACCTTCCAAGGCACCCGCACGCCGGCTCGGCGAAGAAGGTCTCGCGCAAAGCATGTGCCGGCACAGCCCCGTCGTCCTTCTTGCAAATGTGCCCGATGCGCTTCCTCGGACACGAAACCTTCTCTTCGAAACATTGCCATCATTGCAATCAAGTTTGCAGTTCTGCAAGGAAAACGTGCTGCAAAAACTCTCCATCGATTTTACATGTTGAAAGAGAGGTTGGAGAGTTTTTAAGAAGAAAAACAATGTCAACACTTCACCAATGTTCAGTTTGAAGGAGGATTAAGCTGTTCACATGCAAGCTGCTCTCCGCAAAGGTTGTGCCAGTCTTCATCCACTTTCGAAGCGCCGCAAATCCCGGCCGGGCAACGCTCCGGCAACGATTTGCCGGTAAGTGCACATCGCAAGCTTCTGCGAAGGCCGAACGGCTGCCAACTCCCGGACTCGTACCTTTCGGACGTTTGGTCTTTTGCAAAAAAACAAATCCATATGTCGCAAGAAACTGCCTGCACAGAAAACATCTCCATCGGTTTACATGTTGAAGGAGTTTGCAAGTTTTGCAAGAGAAAAACAATTCCAGTTCAGCTCTTCTCACCATGAAGTCAGCGTTGAAAGTGCGAGGAAGAAGCGTTCTTCCAAGGCATGGCCCACAGTGTGTCCAGTCGCGCTTCTGCCGAAAGTGCCGACCCGCTGCCGGGAACGTCTTCTTCGGGGGGGGGGGGGGGGGGGGGGGGGGGGGGGGGGGGGGGGGGGGGGGGGGGGGGGGGGGGGGGGGGGGGGGGGGGGGGGGGGGGGGGGGGGGGGGGGGGGGGGGGGGGGGGGGGGGGGGGGGGGGGGGGGGGGGGGGGGGGGGGGGGGGGGGGGGGGGGGGGGGGGGGGGGGGGGGGGGGGGGGGGGGGGGGGGGGGGGGGGGGGGGGGGGGGGGGGGGGGGGGGGGGGGGGGGGGGGGGGGGGGGGGGGGGGGGGGGGGGGGGGGGGGGGGGGGGGGGGGGGGGGGGGGGGGGGGGGGGGGGGGGGGGGGGGGGGGGCAAAGGCGATTGTGCCGGTCACAGTGCACTCCAGTGCGGCGGCTTCTGCCGAAATGTGCCCGGGACCGGCGCTTAGCTCCGGGGACATCCGTACCTTCTTCTTTCGGAACCTTTGTGGTCTACATCATTGCAAAAAACTTTTCCACTATGTCTGGCAAGGAGAAACTGTGCCTGCACAGAAAACATCTCCCATCGTGTTGTACATGTTGCAGAGAGGTTTGCAGAGTGTTTTGCAAGAAGAAAAACAAAGTTGTCCAAAACACCTTCCAACCGAATGTTCATGTGTTTGAAAAGTAGGAGTTGGTAAGGTACTGTTTTCTATCAGTTTGCAAGCTGCGCACACAATCCTAGTGTTGTGCAGCTTCATTCTCACCTTTCCGAAGCAGCCGCATCCCGCTCCCGAGGCGAAGAAGCGCTTCTTCGCGCAAAGGCGATGTGCCGGTCACAGTGCACTCCATTGCGGCGGCTTCTGCCGAAATGTGCCCGGGACCGGCGCTTAGCTCCGGGGACATCCGTACCTTCTTCTTTCGGGACTTTTGTGGTCTACATCATTGCAAAAAACTATGCCACTATGTCTGGCAAGGAGAAACTGTGCCTGCACAGAAAACATCTCCATCGTTTTACATGTTGCAGAGAGGTTTGCAGAGTGTTTTGCAAGAAGAAAAACAAGTTGTCCAAAACACCTTCCACCGAATGTTCATGTGTTTGGAAAAGGTAGGAGGTGGTAAGGTACTTTTCTATCAGTTTGCAAGCTGCGCACACAATCCTAGTGTTGTGCAGCTTCATTCTTCACCTTCCGAAGCAGCCGCACTCTCCGCTCCGGAGCGAAGAAGCGGCTTCTTCGCGCAAAGCATTGTGCCGGTCACGTGCACTCCAGTGCGGCGGCTTCTGCCGAAATGTGCCCGGACCGGCGCTTAGCTCCGGGGACATCCTACCTTCTTCTTTCGCTACTTTTGTGGTCTACATCATTGCAAAAAACTTTTCCACTATGTCAGGCAAGGAGAAACTGTGCCTGCACAGAAAACATCTCCCATCGGGTTTTACATGTTGCAGAGAGGTTTGCAGAGTGTTTTGCAAGAAGAAAAACAAAGTTGTCCAAAACACCTTCCAACCGAATGTTCATGTGTTTGGAAAAGGTAGGAGTGTGGTAAGGTACTGTTTCTATCAGTTTGCAAGCTGCGCACACAATCCTAGTGTTGTGCAGCTTCATTCTTCACCTTTCCGAAGCAGCCGCACTCTCCGCTGCCGGAGGCGAAGAAGCGGCTTCTTCGCGCAAAGGCGATTGTGCCGGCACAGTGCACTCCAGTGCGGCGGCTTCTGCCGAAATGTGCCCGGACCGCGCTTAGCTCCGGGACATCCGTACCTTCTCTTTCGGGACTTTTGTGCAAGAAGAAAAACAAAGTTGTCCAAAACACCTTCCAACCGAATGTTCATGTGTTTGAAAAGGTAGGAGTGGTAAGGTACTGTTTTCTATCAGTTTGCAAGCTGCGCACACAATCCTAGTGTTGTGCAGCTTCATTCTTCACCTTTCCGAAGCAGCCGCACTCTCCGGCTGCCGGAGACGAAGAAGCGGCTTCTTCGCGCAAAGGCGATTGTGCCGGTCACAGTGCACTCCAGTGCGGCGGCTTCTGCCGAAATGTGCCCGGGACCGGCGCTTAGCTCCGGACATCGACCTTCTTCTTCGGACTTTGGTCTACATCATTAAAAATTCCCTATGTCGCAAGAAAATTGCGCAAACATCTCCATCGTTTACAGTTCGAGAGGTTTGCAGTGTTGCAGAGAAAACAAATGTCAACACTCAACCGAATGTTCATGTTTTTTTTTTTTTTTTTTTTTTTTTTTTTTTTTTTTTTTTTTTTTTTTTTTTTTTTTTTTTTTTTTTTTTTTTTTTTTTTTTTTTTTTTTTTTTTTTTTTTTTTTTTTTTTTTTTTTTTTTTTTTTTTTTTTTTTTTTTTTTTTTTTTTTTTTTTTTTTTTTTTTTTTTTTTTTTTTTTTTTTTTTTTTTTTTTTTTTTTTTTTTTTTTTTTTTTTTTTTTTTTTTTTTTTTTTTTTTTTTTTTTTTTTTTTTTTTTTTTTTTTTTTTTTTTTTTTTTTTTTTTTTTTTTTTTTTTTTTTTTTTTTTTTTTTTTTTTTTTTTTTTTTTTTTTTTTTTTTTTTTTTTTTTTTTTTTTTTTTTTTTTTTTTTTTTTTTTTTTTTTTTTTTTTTTTTTTTTTTTTTTTTTTTTTTTTTTTTTTTTTTTTTTTTTTTTTTTTTTTTTTTTTTTTTTTTTTTTTTTTTTTTTTTTTTTTTTTTTTTTTTTTTTTTTTTTTTTTTTTTTTTTTTTTTTTTTTTTTTTTTTTTTTTTTTTTTTTTTTTTTTTTTTTTTTTTTTTTTTTTTTTTTTTTTTTTTTTTTTTTTTTTTTTTTTTTTTTTTTTTTTTTTTTTTTTTTTTTTTTTTTTTTTTTTTTTTTTTTTTTTTTTTTTTTTTTTTTTTTTTTTTTTTTTTTTTTTTAAAAAAAAAAAAAAAAAAAAAAAAAAAAAAAAAAAAAAAAAAAAAAAAAAAAAAAAAAAAAAAAAAAAAAAAAAAAAAAAAAAAAAAAAAAAAAAAAAAAAAAAAAAAAAAAAAAAAAAAAAAAAAAAAAAAAAAAAAAAAAAAAAAAAAAAAAAAAAAAAAAAAAAAAAAAAAAAAAAAAAAAAAAAAAAAAAAAAAAAAAAAAAAAAAAAAAAAAAAAAAAAAAAAAAAAAAAAAAAAAAAAAAAAAAAAAAAAAAAAAAAAAAAAAAAAAAAAAAAAAAAAAAAAAAAAAAAAAAAAAAAAAAAAAAAAAAAAAAAAAAAAAAAAAAAAAAAAAAAAAAAAAAAAAAAAAAAAAAAAAAAAAAAAAAAAAAAAAAAAAAAAAAAAAAAAAAAAAAAAAAAAAAAAAAAAAAAAAAAAAAAAAAAAAAAAAAAAAAAAAAAAAAAAAAAAAAAAAAAAAAAAAAAAAAAAAAAAAAAAAAAAAAAAAAACGAAGAAGCGGCTTCTTCGCGCAAAGGCGATTGTGCCGGTCACAGTGCACTCCAGTGCGGCGGCTTCTGCCGAAATGTGCCCGGGACCGGCGCTTAGCTCCGGGGACATCCGTACCTTCTTCTTTCGGGACTTTGTGGTCTACATCATTGCAAAAAACTATTCCACTATGTCTGGCAAGGAGAAACTGTGCCTGCACAGAAAACATCTCCCATCGTGTTGTACATGTTGCAGAGAGGTTTGCAGAGTGTTTTGCAAGAAGAAAAACAAAGTTGTCCAAAACACCTTCCAACCGAATGTTCATGTGTTTGGAAAAGGTAGGAGTGTGGTAAGGTACTGTTTTCTATCAGTTTGCAAGCTGCGCACACAATCCTAGTGTTGTGCAGCTTCATTCTTCACCTTTCCGAAGCAGCCGCACTCTCCAGCTGCCGGAGGCGAAGAAGCGGCTTCTTCGCGCAAAGGCGATTGTGCCGGTCACAGTGCACTCCAGTGTCGCGGCTTCTGCCGAAATGTGCCCGGGACCGGCGCTTAGCTCCGGGGACATCCGTACCTTCTTCTTTCGGGACTTTTGTGGTCTACATCATTGCAAAATAATTTCCACTATGTCTGGCAAAGAGAAACTGTGCCTGCACAGAAAACATCTCCCATCGTGTTGTACATGTTGCAGAGAGGTTTGCAGAGTGTTTTGCAAGAAGAAAAACAAAGTTGTCCGAAACACCTTCCAACCGAATGTTCATGTGTTTGGAAAAGTAGGAGTGGTAAGTACTGTTTTCTATCAGTTTGCAAGCTGCGCACACAATCCTAGTGTTGTGCAGCTTCATTCTTCACCTTTCCGAAGCAGCCGCACTCTCCACTGCCGGAGGCGAAGAAGCGGCTTCTTCGCGCAAAGGCGATTGTGCCGGTCACAGTGCACCCCCCCCCCCCCCCCCCCCCCCCCCCCCCCCCCCCCCCCCCCCCCCCCCCCCCCCCCCCCCCCCCCCCCCCCCCCCCCCCCCCCCCCCCCCCCCCCCCCCCCCCCCCCCCCCCCCCCCCCCCCCCCCCCCCCCCCCCCCCCCCCCCCCCCCCCCCCCCCCCCCCCCCCCCCCCCCCCCCCCCCCCCCCCCCCCCCCCCCCCCCCCCCCCCCCCCCCCCCCCCCCCCCCCCCCCCCCCCCCCCCCCCCCCCCCCCCCCCCCCCCCCCCCCCCCCCCCCCCCCCCCCCCCCCCCCCCCCCCCCCCCCCCCCCCCCCCCCCCCCCCCCCCCCCCCCCCCCCCCCCCCCCCCCCCCCCCCCCCCCCCCCCCCCCCCCCCCCCCCCCCCCCCCCCCCCCCCCCCCCCCCCCCCCCCCCCCCCCCCCCCCCCCCCCCCCCCCCCCCCCCCCCCCCCCCCCCCCCCCCCCCCCCCTGGCAAGGAGAAACTGTGCCTGCACAGAAAACATCTCCCATCGTGTGTACATGTTGCAGAGAGGTTTGCAGAGTGTTTTGCAAGAAGAAAAACAAAGTTGTCCAAACACCTTCCAACCGAATGTTCATGTGTTTGGAAAAGGTAGGAGAGTGGTAAGGTACTGTTTTCTATCAGTTTGCAAGCTGCGCACACAATCCTAGTGTTGTGCAGCTTCATTCTCCACCTTTCCGAAGCAGCCGCACTCTCCGCTCCGAGACGAAGAAGCGGCTTCTTCGCGCAAAGGCGATTGTGCCGTCACAGTGCACCCCCCCCCCCCCCCCCCCCCCCCCCCCCCCCCCCCCCCCCCCCCCCCCCCCCCCCCCCCCCCCCCCCCCCCCCCCCCCCCCCCCCCCCCCCCCCCCCCCCCCCCCCCCCCCCCCCCCCCCCCTATGCTGCAAGGAGAAACTGTGCCTGCACAGAAAACATCTCCCATCGTGTTGTACATGTTGCAGAGAGGTTTGCAGAGTGTTTTGCAAGAAGAAAAACAAAGTTGTCCAAAACACCTTCCAACCGAATGTTCATGTGTTTGGAAAAGGTAGGAGTGTGGTAAGGTACTGTTTTTCTATCAGTTTGCAAGCTGCGCACACAATCCTAGTGTTGTGCAGCTTCATTCTTCACCTTTCCGAAGCAGCCGCACTCTCCGCTCCCGGAGCGAAGAAGCGGCTTCTTCGCGCAAAGGCGATTGTGCCGGTCACAGTGCACTCCAGTGCGGCGGCTTCTGCCGAAATGTGCCCGGACCGGCGCTTAGCTCCGGGGACATCCGTACCTTCTTCTTTCGGGACTTTTGTGGTCTACATCATTGCAAAAAACTTTCCACTATGTCTGGCAAGGAGAAACTGTGCCTGCACAGAAAACATCTCCCATCGTGTTTTACATGTTGCAGAGAGGTTTGCAGAGGTGTTTTGCAAGAAGAAAAACAAAGTTGTCCAAAACACCTTCCAACCGAATGTTCATGTGTTTGGAAAAGGTAGGAGTGTGGTAAGGTACTGTTTTTCTATCAGTTTGCAAGCTGCGCACACAATCCTAGTGTTGTGCAGCTTCATTCTTCACCTTTCCGAAGCAGCCGCACTCTCCAGCTGCCGGAGGCGAAGAAGCGGCTTCTTCGCGCAAAGGCGATTGTGCCGGTCACAGTGCACTCCAGTGCGGCGCTTCTGCCGAAATGTGCCCGGGACCGCGCTTAGCTCCGGGACATCCGTACCTTCTTCTTTCGGGACTTTTGTGGTCTACATCATTGCAAAAAACTATTCCACTATGTCTGGCAAGGAGAAACTGTGCCTGCACAGAAAACATCTCCCATCGTGTTGTACATGTTGCAGAGAGGTTTGCAGAGTGTTTTGCAAGAAGAAAAACAAAGTTGTCCAAAACACCTTCCAACCGAATGTTCATGTGTTTGGAAAAGGTAGGAGTGTGGTAAGGTACTGTTTTCTATCAGTTTGCAAGCTGCGCACACAATCCTAGTGTTGTGCAGCTTCATTCTTCACCTTTCCGAAGCAGCCGCACTCTCCGCTCCGAGCGAAGAAGCGGCTTCTTCGCGCAAAGGCGATTGTGCCGGTCACAGTGCACTCCAGTGCGGCGGCTTCTGCCGAAATGTGCCCGGGACCGGCGCTTAGCTCCGGGGACATCCGTACCTTCTTCTTTCGGAACCTTTGTGGTCTACATCATTGCAAAAAACTTTTCCACTATATCTGGCAAGGAGAAACTGTGCCTGCACAGAAAACATCTCCCATCGTGTTGTACATGTTGCAGAGAGGTTTGCAGAGTGTTTTGCAAGAAGAAAAACAAAGTTGTCCGAAACACCTTCCAACCGAATGTTCATGTGTTTGGAAAAGGTAGGAGAGTGGTAAGGTACTGTTTTCTATCAGTTTGCAAGCTGCGCACACAATCCTAGTGCTGTGCAGCTTCATTCTTCACCTTTCCGAAGCAGCCGCACTCTCCGGCTCCCGGAGACGAAGAAGCGGCTTCTTCGCGCAAAGGCGATTGTGCCGGTCACAGTGCACTCCAGTGCGGCGGCTTCTGCCGAAATGTGCCCGGGACCGGCGCTTAGCTCCGGGGACATCCGTACCTTCTTCTTTCGGGACCTTTGTGGTCTACATCATTGCAAAAAACTTTTCCACTATGTCTGGCAAGGAGAAACTGTGCCTGCACAGAAAACATCTCCCATCGTGTTTTACATGTTGCAGAGAGGTTTGCAGAGTGTTTTGCAAGAAGAAAAACAAAGTTGTCCAAAACACCTTCCCAACCGAATGTTCATGTGTTTGGAAAAGGTAGGAGAGTGGTAAGGTACTGTTTTCTATCAGTTTGCAAGCTGCGCACACAATCCTAGTGTTGTGCAGCTTCATTCTTCACCTTTCCGAAGCAGCCGCACTCTCCAGCTGCCGGAGACGAAGAAGCGGCTTCTTCGCGCAAAGGCGATTGTGCCGGTCACAGTGCAGGGGCGCTTCTGCCGAAATGTGCCGGACCGCGCTAGCTCCGGACATCCGACTCTTCTTTCGGACTTTTGGTCTACATCATTGCAAAAAACTTCCCATGTTGGCAAGGAGAAACTGTGCCTGCCAGAAAACATCTCCATCGTTTACATGTTGCGAGAGGTTGCGAGTGTTTTCAAAAGAAAACAAAGTTGCAACACCTTCCAACCGAATGTCAGTGTTTGGAAAAGGTAGGAGGTGTAGGTACTGTTTTCTATCATTGCAAGCTGCGCACACAATCTATGTTGTGCAGCTTCATTCTTCACCTTTCGAAGCAGCCGCACTCTCCGGCTCCGGAGCGAAACGCTTCTTCGCGAAAGGCGATTGTGCCGGCACAGTGCACTCCAGTGCGGACTTGTGGTCTACATCATGCAAAAACTTTCCTACTGGAGAAACGTCTGCCAAAAACATCTCCATGTGTGTACAGTTGCAGAGAGTTTCAGAGTGTTAAAGAAAAACAAAGTTGTCCAAAACACTCCAACCGAATGTCTTGTTTGGAAAGAGAGGTGAAGTATTTCTATCAGTTTGCAAGCTCCACACAATCCATGTTGTGCTTCTTCACCTTTCGAGCACCGCACTCTCGCTCCGGGCAAGAACGCTTCTTCCGCAAAGGCATTGTGCGTCACAGTCCTCCAGCGGCGCTTCTGCCGAAATTCCGGACCGGCGTAGCTCCGGACACCTACCTTCTTCTTTGGACTTGTGTCCTCATGCAAAAATTCCACATTCAAGAGAAACTGCTCCAAAACATCTCCATCGTTTTACATGTGCGAGAGGTTTGCAGAGTGTTTGCAAAGAAACAAATTCAACACTCCACGATGTCATTTTTGGAAAGTAGGGTAAGACTGTTTCTACAGTTTGCAAGTCGCAACACTAGTTTGTGCAGCTTCATTCTCCTTCAAGCAGCCGCATCTCCGGCTCCGGAAGAAGCGCTTCTCGCGCAAGGCGATTGTGCGTCACAGGCTCCGGGGCGTTCTGCGAATGTCCGACCGCGCTTACGACTCCTCCTTCTTCTTTCGATTGGTCTACATCTTGCAAAAACTTCACTACTGCAAGGAGAAACTTGCGACAGAAAACATCCCCATGTTACATGTTGAAGTTGAGGTTTTTGCAAAAAAATGTCCAACACCTTCCACGATTTCATGGTTTGAAAAGGTAGGGGTGAAGGTAGTTTCTATCAGTTTGCAAGCGCGCCAATCCAGTGTTTCCTTCTTCTTCCTTTCAAGCGCCTCCGCTCGAGCAGAGCGCTTTCGCCAAGCGATTGTGCGCACAGGCATCCATCGGCGCTTCGCAAGTGCCGGGAGCGCTTGCCCGGGAACGTACCTTCTTTCGATTGTGGCACATCATTGAAAAAATTTCACTATGTCTGGCAGGAGAACTGCCTGCAAGAAACATTCCATCGGTTTACATGTTGCAGAAGTTTGCAAGTTTTGCAGAGAAAAACAAATTGCCAAAAACCTTCCACGAATGTATGTTTGGAAAAGTAGAATGGAGGTACGTTCTATCTTTGCAAGCTGCCACACATCCAGTGTTGGCGTTCATCTTCACCTTCCGAGCAGCCGCCCTCCCGCCGAGCGAAACGCTTTCCCAAAGGCATTGCCGTCAAGTGCACTCCATGGCGGCTTCTGCGAAATTGCCGGGCGCCTTCCGGGGACACTACCTTCTTCTTTCGGACTTTGGTTACATCATCAAAATTCCTATGTCTGCAAAGAACTGTGCCTGCAAGAAAATCCCCTCGTTTTACATGTTCAGAGAGTTTGCAGTGTTTTGCAGAAAAAAACAAAGTTGTCCAAAACCCACCGAATGTTCATTGTTGAAAGTAGGTGGTAAGGTACTGTTTTTATCATTTGCAAGCTGCACACACCAGTTGTCAGCATCTTCACTTCGAAGCACGCACTCCCCGGAGCGGAGCGCTTCTGCGCAAAGCATGCGTCACAGCACTCCAGTCGACTTTTGTGGTCTACATCATTGCAAAAAACTTTTCCACTATGTCTGGCAAGGAGAAACTGTGCCTGCACAGAAAACATCTCCCATCGTGTTGTACATGTTGCAGAGAGGTTTGCAGAGTGTTTTGCAAGAAGAAAAACAAAGTTGTCCAAAACACCTTCCAACCGAATGTTCATGTGTTTGGAAAAGGTAGGAGGGTGGTAAGGTACTGTTTTCTATCAGTTTGCAAGCTGCGCACACAATCCTAGTGTTGTGCAGCTTCATTCTTCACCTTTCCGAAGCAGCCGCACTCTCCAGCTGCCGGAGGCGAAGAAGCGGCTTCTTCGCGCAAAGGCGATTGTGCCGGTCACAGTGCACTCCAGTGCGGCGGCTTCTGCCGAAATGTGCCCGGGACCGGCGCTTAGCTCCGGGGACATCCGTACCTTCTTCTTTCGGGACTTATGTGGTCTACATCATTGCAAAAACTTTTCCACTATGCTCTGCAAGGAGAAACTGTGCCTGCACAGAAAACATCTCCC
>NW_026993587.1:0-11785 GCF_028769735.1 Zonotrichia leucophrys gambelii
GCGAGCCGAGGGGAGCCGCGCCGGGCCGGCCAAGGGCGGCAGAGGCGGCGCGGGCGCTGCTGCGGCGGCCGCTCCGGGCGCGGGGCTCGGGCGCCGCCGCCACCCCCGGGCCCGGTGCCGGCCCCGCCGGGCAGGGGCAGCGGGCGCGGCTCTCCGGGCCGGCGCCGGCCCCGCGTGCCGGAGGAGCCGCCGGAGGAGCCGCTCTCCTGGCGGGAGCCGCGCTCCGTCCGGGGCCGGCAGCGAGCGCGGGCTTCGGCTGCTCGCGGTGCTGGGGCGGTGCCGCGGTTCGGAGGCGCTTTGTCGGCATTGATTGCATCGCTGTGCTCGGTTTGCAGCGGGGGTACGCTAAGGGCTACGGTGTTCTTCCTGAGTGGTCCGGTTCTCGGTGCCGGTGGGGTTGATAAAGGTTCGTTTCGGATTGGGTTTCGTAGTCGGATATGGTTTTTTTGCTGGATATTATGTTTAGAAAGGCGCGCAATGGTTTTTACGGGTCGTAGCGCGAAGCAGCGGTTCGGATTTTAATTCTGTTGAGGTGGCTTTTATTGGCGTGAGCGGGTAGTGTTTGTTTCGGTGGGCTTTTGAGGTAGCGTCGTGTCGTTCATAGCAGCGGGTTTTTAATCTCGTGAATTGCATGTGTGTTTATCGTCTTCCAGGGCTTTTATTTATTTGGTTGGTTTGATTGTAGTGTATGTTTTATGGTTGCGGGTAATTTGGGAGACATTGTTTATGGTTACGTTTGTCTTTAGTCTTTGTGTTTGTTTCTAGGTGTTATTTTTATTTTGATAGCTTGAGGCACTATGGGTTTATTCAGTTGGGAATAATATTTTTGTTGCAGATTTAAGTTCATTTGGTTTTTGGGTTTATTCTTGTTGGTGGTTTCTTCATTTTCTTTTTTGTTGTTGTTGTTGTCTTGTAATGTATTTGAGTATTGTTTATCAGGGTTTTTTTGGGAACATGGGTATTTATATGGTGGGTTTTTAAAGTATTTTTTTACTAGGGTAGTTAATTTCTTAATTTTTAGCGGTTGTGATGTTTTCCATTTTGTTAATTAGTTCAGTTTTTAAAGTTATTTTTACGGAGGATTGTTTATTCTTTGAGTTAGCGTAGAGGTAGAATTTTGTCGGTTTTTTTTTTTTTTTTTTGTTTAGTAACGTTCAGGGTGAGTGGCACTGTCTGGAGTTTAGAAGATTGGTTTGACTTTTTTTAGTACCTTTTATAATTTGCTGTGTGTGTTTCTATAGGGTTTTCTTTTCTTTTGGTTCCATTTTTCGGTCGTGATGAGAATTGTTATTGACAAGAGTGTTCTTTGTTTTTTCTCTGACGCTTGTTTGGCTGTTGGAGGTGTCTCGATGTTTTTGGAAGATATTGGTGGGAATTTGATGCTGGTTGTTCTGTCATTTCATTTAGGAATTGGATTTTAAATATACAATTATAACTCTCACTATATTGAAACAAAAGAAATAGATGTGTAGAAATGGGAATGAGCCAACGTTATTTTTATATATTCGGTCAATTTTTAAAATTTAACATGGAACATAAGTCATTATATGTTGCAATTAGTTATTCTATATTTTAATAGAGCATTGTGTATGTATACAGATATATGAATAGAGAATATAAATGGAAATACAACCCAAACAAAAAAGCAAATATAGAAATGTATTGCAACTATATGCAGATATATAAAAAATTAGTAATAAAGTGTAAATATACAATAACATAATTTGATCCAATATATAATACAAGTAATACTGTATATATCTTTTTAAAATATATTATAGGAAATGGATATAAAGTAGGTATAAATATAGTACACGGATGTGATATATCTATCATTTGTTGTATATTATGATAAATATAAAGATAAAAAAAAAATTAAGGTAGTTTAAAATAATGGATGGTTTTGTTTTTTCTTTGCCAAAGCAGGGATTTTAGTGTAAAAATTACAAATACAAATACTATAAAGGTAGAAATCTAAGTATAGAAATACATCATAAGCACATTAAAGATTTATATAAAAATTAGAAATATAAGGAAAAATAAGGGGTAGCAGCATATATGGTACATAATTTAAAAAATAATTCCCGTATATTTTTGACTAAGATGCATATTATATGTAGTTATGAATATAATGCATCAATATAAACTATAAATATAAATTTGAATATAGTCATACAAACTATAAATATAAAAATATTTCAATATAGTTTAAAAGAAGGGTTTTTTGTATTTATTGAGTTAGAAAGGGATTTTAATTTTAAATAATGAACGTGTTCTAGAAATAGAATTTCAAAAATATAAATATAGAATCAATACATAAAAATATTTATAAAAACACAAAAGATAAATAAATATTATTAGTAGGAATAGACGTAATATAGTATAAGGAATAGACATAATATACTGTACAAATTACATACTGCATCCGTGTCCACTATAAATATGCACTTGAATATAAATACGAAAAATAGAAATATCAACTTTATTTAAATATCATTTAAAAGAACGGAGCTTGTTTTGGTCACGTCGGATAAGAGGCAGGTTTTTGGCATTTATTTCAGAGCAGTTTTTGTCTGGGGTCGCCCCTGTTCTTTTTTGCCGCCGTCGCTGCCCGCAGCCCCGAGGCGCGCTGCGCCCCCGTCTGCTTGTGGGCAGAGCGCGGTACTGCAGCCGTGCGCCGGCAGGCAGCCGAGAGGCCGCCATGCTGGGAGTGGCGTGTCGCGGGTGTCTCGGACTTTTCGTTGACCTTCTCGAGATGGCGGGGAAGTGGAGGACCCCGGTGGGTGTAAGTGAACTGCCTGCATGGAACACCGACGTCATGGCGGCCCCGACGGATTTTTCTGCGGCGTTTGAAGCGTATCCGATACATGCTGTGGGCTCAGCGTCGCCGCGGGCGGGCATATTTCTGCGGGTTTGTGACAGGCATCTGGGTAAACCTGGCCTGTCTGCGCCGGGGTCCTCTCATGCCCGCTCTCCCGCCCTCAGCGAGCCGAGCCGGGCTGAAGTGTTCCGAAGAGCCGAGTGTGGCCGAAAATAACCGCGTTTAGCTTAAGAGACCAGGATAGCCAAGTGTAGCTGACATTAGCCGCGTTAGGACAAAGAGCCGCGTGAGACCGAGGTTAGCCAGTAGCCGGGAGTGGCCTGGTGGCTCCTGAAATTCCACGATAGGCAGGATGGTTCCCAGACCCAAGCTGGCCCCAGTGCCAAGTCGGGCTGACGTGATAGCGCCTCGTGGCTCCTGCAGTGTGCCATCCAGAAGCGGGGCAGGTGAGTTTTTTTTGCCAGGGAAAAGGGCCGTGGTTTGTGGGGGGGGGGGGCTGTGGCTGGGGGTGGCCGGCTGGCTCCTGAAATTCTTTGGTATGCAGGGTGGTTCCCAGACCCAAGGTGGCACCAGTGCCAAGTCGGTCTGTTTTGACAGTGCCAAGTCAAAACTTCACTTGTCCTAGTTTAGATTTCTGATGTGGAGGAGCAGAAGTGCCACCTGATATGGAATTTGGTGCTCTCTGTGGAGTGACATCCTGTAAAATTTCTGTCCCAGAAATTCTGTCACGATGGCTCTGCTCCATAAAGAATGACACGGCCTGATTGTCAGCAATTTTTGCTTCTGCAATAGTGTAAAAATGCTAAAATTTGAACACTGCCTATAATTTCAAAAGAAAATATTTTAAAACTTGAAGTGATAGCTAAAATTAGGCCTGAAAGGTAGCAAGAGCAGGTAGCAAGAATATTTCTCCCTGTTTGTAGATATACTTTTCATTCAAAAATTTGCTGATGGAGAGATTCTTTCATGTATTTAGTGACCTTTACAGATGTATTCCCCTAGTGTTTTGAGTTGATAGAATCATGGAATAATTCAGGTTGGAAGGGGCTCTAAAGATCACCTCATTCCAAGCCTGCTGCCGTGGGCAGGGACGTGGTTCCATAGAGCAGGTTGCTCTGAGCCTGATGCCAGAGCACCAATGGGCCTGGAACACTTCCAGGGATGGGGCAGCCCCAGCATCTGTGAGCAAGCTGTGCCAGCCAGGTGCCAGAGGAGGAAGAAAGCCCTTCCCACGTGGAGCAGAGGCTGCTGCAGCTTCGCGTAGCCTCGTGTCACCGAGCGTGTGAGACAGAAGAGCCCTTCCCGTGGAGGGGTATCGGCGCTGACGGATCTTTTTTGGGAGAAGCGGAGCAATGGAACGCCAGAGCAGCCTTCAGTTCTTCTGGCAGAGTTGGGAACAGCTTGAAGCAGGAGCAGAGCTGGCCTGGTGCCTGCCAGCTCTGCAGGCAGTGGGGATGGAGAAGCTGCAGTTACCTGTCTGCTTGGCTGAGTCTTTAAAAAGGAGGCACTTTTCTGTTGTTTCTTTTTCTATAAGCATTACGTGAAAGTTCCCCCTAGAAGTCCAAAGGCAGCTGTTTTCTTAGCAGGAGGAAGTCAGGAGGAGGCAAAGCGGGCAAAGACATCAGATAAGTCGGGATAAAATTCTTGGCTAACCTGTTTTTTCCGCTTCCTCCAGACAGCCAGTTCTGAAGCACTGAGCAGAGATCTGCCCGGGAGGAAGAGCAGAGCCAATCTCTGAGAGCTGCCCCGCGAGCTGTGGTGAGGACAGCTGCTCCCTGCCTGCAGCCTGCCTTGGTGTGGGAGCTGCTGAGCTGCCATTCCTGTGGTGGGAGTGTTTCTCCTCTCATTGAGCCAAGCCAGAGACCTGCTAGGGAAGGAGCAGGTAAGGTTTAAGTACCGAGATCTCCCCAGTAAGAAGTGAGGTGACAAAAGGAAATGGCCTCAAGCTGCAGCAGGGAAGGCTTAGATTGGCTTTGAGGACCAATTTGTTCACTGAAAGGGTGGTCAGGCATAGGAGCAGGCTGCCCAGGGCAGTCCCCATTGCTGGAGACATTTAAAGCATGGCAAGATGTGGTGTTTAGGGACCTGATTGGGGCGGGGGCTTGGCAGTGCTGGGGCAGCAGCCGGGCTCGATGACCTTAGAAGGCTTTTGCAACCTAAAGGACGCTATGGTTCTGGAAAGCCTCGACCCCTGTGGCTCTAACACAGCACCTGGATGCTGACGGAAGGAGGCTGGTGATAGAGCCTGGAGGTCCCTGTCCCACGGGGAGGGAGAGGACAAGGCAGTGTCGCCTGTGAAGCCCTAAAGCAGATAGCCTTCCAGAAGTAATGGGTTAAAACATGGAATGAGAAGCATGTAAAGAAGGGCCTAGCACTAGAACACACGGAGAAAGCACAGCACTAGGAAAACAGAGCAGTAAATTAGATAAAAGGTAGAGCATCATGACAGGGGAAGAGATAGGTATAGGAGAAACTAATAAGCTAAGCAGGTTTAGAGCCAGCAATGTCAAAACGACCCTAAGAGTTTTGCCAGGCCACGGGATCTAAGCCAAGTACACCGGGAATTGACCAAATTAGGAAAAGAGTTCAAAAGTTTAAAGAGGAAGACTCATCGGAAAGACCCCGTCTATGATGAAGGCAACAGGAACGACCACCTAAAAATTCCCCAAAAGAGATGTCTCCACCTACGCTCCGCCCACGCTCCGCCTACACCTCGCCCCATATGAATATGCATGATTATGTATCTGATCTGATGTAATCCTATACCCAAAATTGTATATAAGGCTTGCTTTTGCTATGTGAACTCAGAAATCCATTTTGTGATTTCTCCGACGCGTCGCTAATAAAAATACCTCCTGCTTAATTGACTTAAGCTGAGTCTGATTAGGCAGTCACTCTGCCTGTTTGGGGCAAAATTTGGCATCATTTTCTGGCGACCCAGATGGGACATATGGCACCAGACAGGAGATCCAAGCTTTAAGGGTCCTCTCCTGAGCCGGGTCTGGGGTCGGGGTCTTCTGGGCGCCTCTGACGGCTTTTCGTCGGAAGAAGCTCCTTCCCTGGACCGGTGCTCTCGGATGGACGCTGGCTGCATCTCCTGCTCAATTAAGAGGTATTTTAATTGCCTATTGGCTTTAAGAGGTATTTGAATTGTTTGTTGGTTTTGGGATAAAGCGCTTTGTTTGGAAAACGAGGGTCAGACGTGACCGCTCGCAGGGTAAGCCGGAGGGACGCCTCGGTAAAAATCCCTGATTTTACGGGTTAAAGTCCCGTAAATACGGTGCGGGTTAAAGTCCCGTAAATACGGTGCGGGTTAAAGTCCCGTAAATACGGTGCGGGTTAAAGTCCCGTAAATACGGTACGGGTTAAAGTCCCGTAAATACGGTGCGGGTTAAAGTCCCGTAAAAAGAGTACAAAAGGAAACGACTAGGTTATGGCAGAGAAGAGTTGAACTTGGTATCTTTGGTTTGTTTTGCTGTATGGGAGATTGCCTACGGTTCTTTGAGAACGAGAGAAAGATGTGTTAACTGGTGGTTTTAGATGTGTTAATTGGTGGTTTTGTGTTTGTTTTATGTGTCCGTTGTAAAATCTTATAGGGGACGCTTTTATTACCTTCTATGTAAACAGATTGGAAATGTATGTGCATGAACTTGGGAACCCGGTATTTCACGGTCTATCGGCGACCAAGGCCATAAGGTAGGAACCTTTCACTGTACGAGTGTGTGGAGTAAGTGAGACGCAGCATCGCTGCAAAACGAGAGCGGAGTCCCGATCCACATTCCCTGGACGAAGCGAATGGAAATTGTGTGAATGAAGTATTAAGGTATATTGGCATATAGTACTTGTGGAAAAAGAGCACGAATACAGAGAATAGCCATGGGAAGCCAACAGAGTAAAGATATAAATATGAAAACCCCTTTAGGATGTATCCTAAAACACTGGAAGGACCTGGGAGGGATTCCAGGGGGAAACATAAGTAAAAAAACACTTCTTAAGTATTGCACACAATGGTGGCCCCTGTACCGTCTTGATGACGGAGAAAAATGGCCACCAGAGGGGACAACTAACTATAATACCATTTTACAACTTATGCTCTTCCTCCGGCGGCTCAATAAATGGGATGAGGTAATATACGCAGACATGTTTTTCACCCTAAGGAATAAACCTGAGTGGCAAAAGGAATGTGGAATTAATGTAGCTCCTCAGGACCCCCTAGTATTGGCTTTGGAAAGAGATAAGAAAGGTCCGAAGTCAAAGGACCGTTGCTGTGATGCATGCAGTATTGGACAGCAGTGTCTCAAGTTAACAAGGAGGGATAGTGGAAAGGAGAGCGAAATAAGCTTGTGGGAATACCATCCATTCGCTCCAGGGCGGGAAGGACCCCTTCCCAGACCAAAAGAAGAACAAGGGGATCCTAGTCCATTAAAGGAATTGGAGCAGTGGTGGAAATCTAAGTTTGGATGCAGTCCTCAGAAACTAGACAACGGCTGGGAGGAGGGTAGCCCATCAAAATCGGGGATCAGTGAGGGAAAGGGCAGCCCCCAGGAACTAGGTAGCCCACAGGGGTCGGAGAGCTATGTTGACAGCCCACCCAGACTGGAACTCGAAAGGGAAGAAGGCAGTCCGTCGGGAATAGAGAGCCGGGGGGAGACACGCAGCCCGCCCGAGCTTAGTCCATACGGGGATAGTAACACATCCAGAAATGGGGGTGACTGTAGAATGGAAACTAGCACACCAAGGACTGGTGTTTGCAGAATGGAAACCAGCACACCAAAGGCTGGGGACAAGAGCGACTCATTGAGGGGCAACGTCCCTGAATTAAAATATAGTAAGGGGAGTAGTAATGTGACATGTGAAAAGGAGACAGAGAACAACTCGCAGAGATTGAGTATAATAATACAGATAGAGGATAAAAGGGATGGGAAAGCAGCAGAAGATGAGAGGGGTAGCAGCCCGGGGCAGGATAAGGGTCGACAGATATTAGGGAGACGACAGACCCAGGACGGGAGTCGGACGGACTGTGTAATAGAGATGGGAGGTGAAAATGAGGAACTAGACATAGAGGCACAGGAAGAGGACCCCGGGGCAAGGACCAGTCACTCGTATTATACCAGATCTGTGGCACGGAGGGAAACAAAGCAAAGAGAGGAGGGGAATCATACGATAGCTCCTCTCCGACAAATTATGCCAATGGTAGGGGAAAAGACCAGAGTAAAGGTGCAAAGACCAGAGTAAAGGTGCCGTTCTCGACAAGTGATTTGAACAATTGGAGGGATGAAGCAAAAAATTTTAGGAGAAATCCAGAGGGAGTAGCAAAGAGATTTGAACTAATGGCGAAGAATTTAGATATTGATTGGGAGGATATAGAAGTGATGCTGTCGGAGCTGACAGATACAGAAAGGGAGCTTGTGTTGGAGACAGGGAGACAACATGCTCAAGTGTTACCGGGGAGAATAGAAGATAATTTTCCCAGCAGTAAACCAGAATGGGACCCAGGTAACGCAGATCATTATCAACGGTTAGTGCAGTATAGGAAACTGATAGCGATGGGCTTGCGTAATGCAATCCCTAAGGCTATCAACTGGTCAGTGCTATATAACATCAGGCAGGGAAAGGATGAGACCCCATCGGAGTTCTTGGACAGACTCAGGGCGGCAATGAGACAATACACACCCCTAGACCCGGCAACGGAAGAAGGGAAACAGCACTTGCTAGGGTTAATGATGGGACAGAGTAACCCAGACATCAGGAAGAAGTTACAAAAGCTTGAGCACCCAGCAAACAAAAATCTAGAGATACTGCTAAACGAGGCATGGAAGGTATATAATAATAGAGAAGCAGAAGAGAAGAAAAAGGAAGACAGGAGGATAGCTCGAGTGGTGGCTGTAGCAGTGGCAGCTCAAAAGACGGGTTACCCGGAACCTGGAACTCGAGGAAGGGGTAAAGGCAACCCAATGGGAAGGGGAGGAAGACTCCAGCCCCACCCCACTAGGGTAGGGCCAAATCAATGTGCACACTGCCTACAGATGGGGCACTGGAGGCGAGAATGTCCCCAACTGAGGGAAAGATTTATGGCCACTACCACCACCACACATCAGGATAGTGAATGACGGGGACCGGTGGGCCGTACCCTAGCAGACCCACTGGTTAAAATGGAGCTAGGGGAAGGTAAAAAGGAATTGAGCTTTTTAATTGATACGGGAGCAACTTTTTCGGTTTTAAATCAGGAATTGGTACCTAAAAGTGATGAATTTGTACAAGTTGTGGGAGCAACAGGCCAACCAGAAAGAGCTTACTTTTTGAAACCCATTAAATACAAAATTGGGAAACAAATGGGAATACATCAGTTCCTGTATTTACCAAATTCGCCAAAGCCCTTATTGGGAAGAGACCTATTGGAAAACCTGGGAGCCATAATAAAGTTCAACAAGGACAAATTGGAATTTCAAGTAAACGATGAACAACTGATTACAGCCCTAAGCCTAACAATCAGTTGTGTAGAACCCAAACCTGAGAACCACAATTTCGAGCGAATCCTGAGCAAGACTTATCCATTGGTATGGGCTACGGATATACCTGGAAAATCAAAACGAGCGACACCGATTGTTGTCGAACTTAAGGTCGGGGCAAGACCGGTGGTGAGAAAACAATACCCTCTGAGGATAGAAGACAGAAAGGGAATTGAGCCCATAATCAAAAAGTTTTTAGAACTGGGGTTATTGGTAGAATGTGAATCGGATTTTAATACACCGGTCTTGCCAGTAAAGAAACCTAATGGAACGTATAGGCTCGTTCAGGATCTGAGGGCAGTAAACGAAATAACCAAGACATTGCACCCGGTGGTTGCTAATCCATATACGCTTTTAACTAGGCTAAAGGATAGCCTGGCCTGGTTCACCGTATTAGATTTGAAAGACGCATTCTTCTGCCTTCCCTTAGCCCCCGAGAGTCAAAGGATTTTTGCCTTTGAGTGGGAATCAGTAGATAGGGGGAGAAAGACCCAACTTACCTGGACACGGTTGCCTCAAGGCTGGTCTAACTCGCCCACGATCTTTGGGAATCAGTTAGCCAAAGAATTAGAACAATGGGAAGGGCCGCCGGGAGATGGCGCTCTCCTGCAGTACGTAGATGACCTCCTAATAGCGACAGAAACGGAGGAAGAATGCATTGAATGGACTATTTCCTTGTTGAATTTCCTGGGTTTAAGTGGATATCGAGTCTCTCAACAGAAAGCACAACTGGTGCAAAAGGAAGTGGTGTACCTGGGATACGAAATCTCCAGAGGACAGCGATCCCTAGGAGCAGCCAGGAAAGAGGCCATCTGCCAGATGCCCAAACCAGAGACGGTGAGAGACCTGCGCGCCTTTCTGGGGATGACAGGTTGGTGCCGGCTATGGATCTACCAGTATGGGATACTCGCTAAACCATTGTATGATTTGCTAAAAGAAACCAAGAATGTCCTAGTTTGGACTCCCGAGGCAGAAGGGGCCTTTAAGAGGCTGAAGCGGGAGCTGATGAGAGCACCAGCCTTAGGTCTCCCAGATGTGTCAAAACCATTCTGGCTATTTTCCCATGAGCGGCAAGGGATGGCCCTAGGAGTACTAGCACAGCAGTTGAGACCATCCAAGAGAGCTGTGGCCTACTTCTCCAAGCGATTGGATGAAGTAAGTCAAGGATGGCCAGGCTGTCTGAGGGCAGTGGCCGCAGTGATAATTAACATTGAAGAGGCCAGGAAGTTTACGCTGGGCCAAAAGGTGACTGTGTTAGTATCCCACACTGTGTCAGCTGTGCTGGAACAGAAAGGCAACCATTGGTTGTCGCCTTCCAGATTTTTAAAGTACCAGGCCATCCTGGCTGAATCAGATGATGTAACCATTCAGGTAACTAATATTGTGAACCCAGCCTCATTCTTAGAAGGAAGAGCTCCAGCAGAACCCATCGAACATGACTGCCTGGAAACAATTGAAGCCGTCTACTCCAGTCGCCCAGATCTCAAGGAAGAACCGTTCGAAGACGCGGACAACTGGTTTTCAGATGGCAGCAGCTTCGTGAGGCAAGGAGTAAGAATGGCTGGCTATGCAGTCACCACTACAGAGAGAGTAATTGAGTCAAACCCCCTGCCTGCAGGGACTTCATCTCAAAAAGCAGAGCTGATAGCCCTGACCCGAGCCCTGGAATTAGCAGAGAACATGCAAATTAATATATGGACGGACTCTAAATATGCCTTTTCTGTCGTACATGCTCATGGAGCCATCTGGAAAGAAAGAGGACTGTTGACTACACAAGGAAAAACAGTCAAACATGCAGAAGAGGTTCTGCGACTGCTGGAGGCGGTCCAACTCCCAACACAGGTGGCCATAATGCATTGCAAGGGGCACTTGAAAGGCAATACTATTCCAGAAATAGGGAACAGGAAGGCAGATACAGAAGCTAAATTGGCGGCCATAAGAAATAGAGAAGCAGAAATAGCGGCCCTAATACCAGGGGAGCTGGATATCAATATCCAGCCAGATTACCAGGAATCAGATCATAGGTGGATTCAAAGAAATAAGGGCAAAATACTAGAAAATGGTTGGGGTCAATTAGAAACAGGACAGTTAGTGATACCAGGAAACGTGATGTGGCAGTTTGTGAAGGCAGAACATGAAAAGGCCCATTGGGGCCTAGATTCGCTTTACCAATATTTGCAGACCAGAATAGCAGGACCAAAATTATTTACTACTATAAAACACGTTACGTCCCAGTGTGAACGGTGTCTGAGGAACAACCCAAACACAGGAACCAAAGTACACCTAGGAGCTATAAGCCGAGGTAAATTCCCAGGTGAGATATGGCAAATTGATTTTTCTGAACTCCCAAGAAAAGGGGGGTTTCGGTACCTGTTGGTATTAACTGACACATTTTCTGGGTGGCCTGAAGCATTCCCCTGTAGGACAAATAAGGAAAAAGAGGTAACTAGAGTAC
>NW_026993588.1:0-11782 GCF_028769735.1 Zonotrichia leucophrys gambelii
ACTGGGCCCCTCCCACCACACCCCCAAAAAACTACGGCCCCTTTCCCTGGAATTAAAAACTGACCTGCCCATCTTCTTCTGGCAAAATTTCAGGAACCACTTTGGGCCGTCAAAATCCCAACTTTCCACTGGGCCACCCTTTGGTCTGGGGCCTCCTGCGATTGGGATTTTTCAGGGGCCCCCCGGGCCCCTCTCACCGAATCCCAAAAAAAATCTACGGCCCTTTTCCCTAAGTAAAACTGACCCCCATCATCTGGCGGCAATTCCAGGGGCCACGCCTCTACAATCCACCCCTTTGGGACGGGGCCACCTTTCATCTGGAACCATCCCGTGTAATTTTGATATCAGGAGCCAGCCGGCCCCTCCGCCACAGGCCCCCAACCAAACCACGGCCCCTTTTTCCCCGGAACAAAAAATGACCTCCCGTCACTGGCGGGAGATTGCAGGGGCCATTCCCTCTATCAATCCACCCGACTTTGGGACGTGCCACCTTTCATCTGGAACCATCCTGCGTATCGTGGGTTTTTTCAGGAGCCCCCGGGCCCCCCCGCCACAGGCCCCCCAACACAAACACGGCACTTCAAACCCGGGAATAAAACTGACCTTCCCTCATCGGGTGCAATTGCAGGGCCCTTGCCCTATCATCCCAGCCCGACTTGGGACTGGTGCCACCTTCACTGGGAACCTCCTGCCTATCGTGGATTTTCAGGGGCCAGCCGGCCCCTCCCAGCCACAGGCCCCCCAAAACCCAAACCCCGGCCCTTTTTCCCTGGGAAAAAAAACTTAACCACCCCGCCTGGGGGCAGTTGCGAGCCACTTGCCTCTATCAAACCCCCCGACTTGGGACGGGCCACCTTGGGTCTGGGGGCCCTCGAGCTATTTTGATTTTCGGGCCTGCCGGGCCATCCCAGCCACAATCCCCAGAAAAAAAACTATGGCCCCTTTTCCCGGAAATAAAACTGACCTGCCCCCATCTGGCTGGCACATTGCAGCAGCCACTTGGTAATATCAAACCAGCCCCACTCCGTACTGGTGCCACCTTTTTCCCGGGAAACCCTCCTGCGTATCATGGATTTTTCAGACCAGCCCCACTCCACCAGAATCCCCAATACAAACTACGGCCCTTTTCCCTGGAATTAAAACAGACCTGCCCCTCTTCTGGCTGGCAATTCGGAGCCCCTTGGTACTATCAAAACCCGCCCCTTGGGAGTGCGCCCCCTTTTTATCGGGACCATCCTGCGTTCGTGGATTTTCAGGAGCCCCCGGCCCCTCCCCCCACAGGCCCAAAAACAAACTACGGCCCCTTTTTCCTGGAAGTAAAAGACCTCTCGTCATCTAGCTGGCGATTGCAGGGGCCACTTTCTCATAATCCACCCGTCTTGGCACTGGCCCACCTTTTATCTGGAACCATCCCGCATATGGTGATTTTTTGGAGCCAGCCGGCCACCCCACCACGCCCCCCCAACACAACCCCGGCCCTTTACCCTGGCAAGCAAAACTTAACCCCCGCTTCTGGCTGGGAGATTGCAGACCCATTTCCCCCTATCAAACCCAACCCACTCGACACTGGGGCCCCAAATTTTACTGGGGAAACCCTCCTCTAAAGTGGATTTTCGGGGCCCGCCCGGGCCCCTCCCAGCCACAGCCCCGAAACACAGACTACGGACCCCTTTTCCCCGGAAATAAAAATGACCTGCCCTCTTCGGCTGGCAATGCGGGAAACCCCTTGGGTCTCTCAAACCAGCCCAACTTGGGACTGTGCCACCTTTCTCGGAACCTCCGCTATCGTGATTTTCAGGAAACCAGCCGCCCCTCCCCCCACAGCCCCCGAACAAAACTACGGGGCCCTTTTCCCGGGAAATTTAAAAATGACCTCCCACATCGGCGGCAGATTGCAGGGCCCACTTTCCCTCTATCAAACCCCGCCCCACTTGACGGTGCCACCTTTTTATCTGGGAACCCTCCTGCAATCGTGGGTTTTCAGACCAGCCGGGCCCCTTCCACCACAGGCCCCCCCAAAACAAACCAGGCCCTTTTTCCCGGCAAACAAAATACCCCCCCCCTTCTGGGTGACAGATTGCAGGAGCCCCTTGCCTCTATCAAACCAGCCCGACTTTGGGACTGGTGCCACCTTGGGGCTGGGGGCCACCCCGCGTATTGTGGATTTTTAGGAGGGCCGCCCGGCCACTCCCAGCCACAGCCCCCAGACACAAACTACGGCCCCTTTTTCCCCGGAATTAAACGACCTGCCCCTCTGCTGCTGGCAAAATTGCAGGGAAACCCCTTGCTCTGCCAAAGTCCCCCAAATTTGGGGAAGGTGCCACCTTTTATCTGGGAACCATCCCGCCTATCGGGATTTTTAGGGGCCAGCCGGCCACTCCCCGCCACAGGCCCCCGAACACAAACCACGCCCTTTTCCTGGGAAACAAAACTCACCCCCCCCTTCTGGCTGGCGATGCAGGGCCCTTCCTCTACAAACCAAGTGACTCCCTGGGGCCGCCTTTTATCTGGGAACCATCCTGGATCGTGGATTTTTTTGGGGCCCGCCGGGCCCCTCCCCGCCACAGGTCCCCCAAAAAAACTACGGCCCTTTTCCCTTGCAAACAAAAGCTGACCTGCCCTCATCTGGGTGGCAGATTGCAGGACCCACTTCCCCCTTTAAACCAGCCCCACTTGCACTGGTGCCACCCTTTTATCTGGGGCCCACCCCGTGTATCGGATTTTCAGGAGCCACCGGGCCCCTGCCACCACAGGCCCCCCAAACACAAACACGGCCCTTTTCCCTGGAAGTAAAACTGACCGCCCATCATCTGGGGGCACATTGCAGCAGCCACTTGTAAAATCAAACCACCCCACTCCGCCGCCCACCTTTCATCTGGAACCATCCGCGTATCCTGGGTTTTCAGGGGCCACCCGGGCCCCTCCCAACACGGGGCCACCAAAAGCTGACCTGCCCATCATCTGGCTGGCAGATTGCAGGACCCACTTCCCTCTATCAACCAGCCCGACTTGGCACTGGTGCCACCTTTCATCTGGCACCATCCTGTGTATCGTGGATTTTCACCCACTTTCTGGGACCACCCGTAGGGATTTTCAGGGCCCGGCCACTCACACAGCCCAAACAACAGGCCTTTCCCTGGAACAAAACTACCCCCCCTCTGCTGGCAATCAGACCACTTTTAAAACCACCGACTCGACGGGCCACCTTCATCTGGACATCCTGCGTATTGGATTTTCAGAGCCCCGGCACTCCCCCACGGCCCCAAACAAAACGCCCTTTCCCTGAAAACTACCCCCTCTGGCTGGGTTGCAGACCCTCTCTTTGCACTGGTGCACCTTTTCTGGAACCACCGCGTATCGTGGATTTTTTAGACCGCCGGCCACTCCCACCAAGCCCCCGAACACAAACACGCCCTTTCCTGGAACAAAACTCACCCGCCGCTCTGCTGGCAGATTGCAGACCTTCTCTACAAACAGCCACTCGGCACTGTGCCCCTTTCATCTGGACCATCCTGCGTATCGTGATTTTCAGGAGCCAGCCGCCAGTCCCAGCCACAGGCCCCAAACAAAATACGGCCCTTTCCCTGGAATTAAACTGACCTGCCCATCTTCTGGCTGCAGATTGCAGGACCACTTCCCTCTACAAACCAGCCCGACTCGGCACTGGTGCCACCTTTCATCTGGAACCATCCTGCGTATCGTGGATTTTCAGGAGCAGCCGGCCACTCCCAGCCACAGGCCCCCAACAAAACACGCCCTTTCCCTGAAAAAACTACCCTCCGCTTCTGCTGCAATTGCAGGAGCCACTTGCCTCTATCAACCACCCGACTCGCACTGGTGCCACCTTTCATCTGGACCATCCGCGTATGTGGATTTTCAGAGCCAGCCGGCCACTCCCAGCCACAGCCCCAACACAAACACGGCCTTTCCCCTGAAAAAACTCCGCCCCTTCTGCTGGCAGATTGCAGGAGCCACTCCCTCTATCAAACCAGCCCACTCGCACTGGTGCCACCTTTCATCTGGGAACCATCCTGCGTATCGAGGATTTTCAGGAGCAGCCGGCCACTCCCGCCACAGCCCCCAAACACAACTACGTCCCTTTTCCCTGGAAGAAAACTGACCGCCCCCTTCTCTGCTGGCAGATTGCAGGAGCCACTTGCTCTTCAATCCAGCCCGACTGGCACTGTGCCACCTTCTCTGGGAACCATCCTGCGTATCGTGGATTTTCAGGCCAGCCGGCCACTCCCAGCCACAGCCCCGAACACAAACCACGGCCCTTTCCCTGAAGAAACTATCCCCACCCCCTGGCTGCAGATTGCAGAGCCACTTCCTCTATCAACCGCCCGACTCGACACTGTCCCCTTTCATCTGGGAACCATCCTGCGTATGTGGATTTTCAGGAGCACCGCCACTCCCAGCCACAGCCCCCAAACAAAACACGGCCCTTTTCCCTGGAAGTAAAACGACCTGCCTCTCTGGCTGGCAGATTGCAGGAGCCACTTCCTCTTCAATCCAGCCCACCTGGCACTGTCCACCTGTCTCTGGGACCATCCAGCGTATGTGGATTTTCAGGGCCAGCCGGCCACCCCAGCCACAGTCCCCAAAACAAACTACGCCCTTTTCCCTGGAAGTAAAACTGACCTGCCCTTCTGGCTGGCAATTGCAGGAGCCACTTGTCTATCAAACCAGCCCGACTCGGCGCTGTTCCGACCTTTCATCTGGGAACCATCCTGCGTATCGTGGATTTTCAGGAGCCAGCCGGCCACTCCCAGCCACAGCCCCCAAAAGACAAACACGGCCCTTTTCCCTGGAAAAAACTACGCCCATTCGGCTGGCAAGATTGCAGAGCCACTTCCTCTTCAAACCAGCCCACTGCACTGGTGCCACCTTTTCTGGGACCATCCTGCGTATGGGATTTTCAGGCCAGCGGCCACTCCGCCAAGCCCCAAAAAAACAGGCCCTTTTTCCTGAAGAAAACTACCGCCCCTCTGGCTGGCATTCAGACACTTTATCAACCGCCGCTTGGCACTGGGCCACCTTTCTCGGGAACCATCCGGTATGTGGATTTCAGGACCACCCACCCCCCCAGCCACAGGCCCCAACACAAACCACGGCCCTTTCCTGAACAAAACACCCCCGTTTTGGCTGGCGATGCAGGACCCTTCCCTATCAAACCACCCACTGCCTGTGCCACCTTCATCTGGGAACCATCCTGCGTATGGATTTCAGGGCCAGCCGGCCTTCCCAGCCACAGCCCCGAACACAACACGGCCTTACCTGGAAACAAACACCCCCGCTCGGCGGGATTCGAGCCACTTGCCTTTCAACCACCCGACGCACGGCCACCTTTCATGGAACCTCGCAGTGGATTTTCAGACAGCGGCCCCTCCAGCACAGCCCCAAACAACACGGCCCTTTTCCCTGAAAAACTGACCCCATTGGCTGCAATTGCAGACACTTGTAAACAAACCGCCCGATGGCACTGTGCCACCTTTCTGGGACCACACTATTGATTTTCAGGGCCGCCGCCACTCCCCCACAGCCCCAAAAACAGGCCCTTTTCCCGGAATAAAACTGACCGCCCACTCTGGCTGGCAAAATTGCAGACCACTTGTTTCAACCGCCACTGACTGCCACCTTTCACTGGAAACATCCTGGTACTGGATTTTCAGAGCCAGCCCGCATCCCCGCCAAGCCCCAAACAAAACACGGCCCTTTTCCCTGGCAAACAAAACTCACCCCCCCGCTTCTGGCTGGCAGATTGCAGGAGCCACTTCCCTCTATCAAACCAGCCCGACTCGGCACTGGTGCCTACCTTTCATCTGGGAACCATCCTGCGTATCGTGGATTTTCAGTAGCCAGCCGGCCACTCCCAGCCACAGGTCCCCAAACAAATACTACGGCCCTTTTCCCTGGAATTAAACTGACCTGCCCATCATCTGGCTGGCAGATTGCAGGACCCACTTCCCTCTATCAAACCAGCCCGACTCGGCACTGGTGCCACCTTTCATCTGGGAACCATCCTGCATATCGTTGGATTTCAGGAGCCAGCCGGCCACTCCCAGCCACAGGCCCCCGAACACAAACCACGGCCCTTTTCCCTGGCAAAAAAAACTAACCACCCGCTTCTGCTGCAGATTGCAGGAGCCACTTGCCTCTATCAAACCAGCCCGACTTCGGCACTGGTGCCACCTTTCATCTGGGAACCATCCTGCGTATGTGGATTTTCAGAGCCAGCCGGCCAGCCCCCGAAACACAAACCACGGCCCTTTTCCCTGGCAAGAAAACTCACCGCCCCGTCTCTGGCTGGCAGATTGCAGGAGCCAATTCCCTCTATCAAACCAGCCCGACTCGGCACTGGTGCCACCTTCATCTGGGAACCATCCTGCGTATCGTGGATTTTCAGGAGCCAGCCGGCCACTCCCAGCCACAGGCCCCGAACACAAACCACGGCCCTTTCCCTGGCAAAAAAACTCACCCCCGCCCGCTTCTGCTGGCAGATTGCAGGAGCCACTTCCTCTATCAAACCAGCCTGACTCGGCACTGGTGCCACTTCATCTGGGAACCATCCTGCGATCGTGGATTTTCAGGAGCCAGCCGCCACTCCAGCCACAGGTCCCCAAACAAAACTACGGCCCTTTTCCCTGGAAGTAAAACTGACCTGCCCATCATCTGGCTGGCAATTGCAGGAGCCACTTGCCTCTATCAAACCAGCCGACTGCACTGGTGCCACCTTTCATCTGGGAACCATCCTGCTATCGTGATTTTCAGGAGCCAGCCGGCCACTCCCAGCCACAGCCCCGAACACAAACCACGGCCCTTTTCCCTGGAAGTAAAACTGTACCATCCCATCTTCTGGCTGCAGATTGCAGGAGCCACTTGCCTCTATCAAACCAGCCCGACTCGGCACTGGTGCCACCTTTCATCTGGGAACCATCCTGCGTATCGTGGATTTTCAGGGCCAGCCGGCCACTCCCAGCCACAGGCCCCCGAACACAAAATCTACGGCCCTTTTCCCTGGAACTAAAACTGACCCCCCGCATCTGGCTGGCAGATTGCAGAGCCACTTGCCCTATCAAACCAGCCCCGACTCGCACTGGTGCCACCTTTCACTGGGAACCATCCTGCGTATCGTGGATTTTCAGGAGCCAGCCGCCACTCCCAGCCACAGCCCCAACACAAACCACGGCCCTTTTCCCTGGCAAACAAAACTCACCCGCCCCGCTTCTGGCTGGCAGATTGCAGGAGCCACTCCTCCTATCAAACCAGCCCGACTCGCACTGGTGCCACCTTTCATCTGGGAACCATCCTGCGTATTGTGGATTTCAGGAGCCAGCCGGCCACTCCCAGCCACAGGCCCCCAAACAAAACTACGGCCCTTTTCCTGGAATTAAAACTGACCGCCCATCTTTTGGCTGGCAGATTGCAGGAACCACTCCTCTATCAAACCAGCCACTGCACTGTGCCACCTTTCACTGGGAACCATCCGCCGTATCGTGGATTTTCAGGACCAGCCGGCCACCCAGCCACAGGCCCCGAACACAAACCACGGCCCTTTCCCGGAAAAAACTACCGCCCGCTCTGGCTGGCAGATTGCAGGAGCACTTGCCTCTATCAACCACCCGACTCGGCACTGGGTCCACCTTTTATCTGGGGAAACCCCCGCGTATCTGGGTTTTCAGGAACCACCGGCCCAACCCCCCCACCACGGCCCCCGGGAAAACAAACCACGGCCCCTTTTCCCCGGGGAAAAAAACTCACCCGCCCGCTTCGGCTGGAGATTGCGGGGCCACTTCCTCTATCAAACCAGCCACTGGACTGGTGCCACCTTTTTGGGAAACATCCGCTTTTGTGGGTTTTTAGGGCAAACCGGCCAAATCCCACCACAGCCCCAAAAAACACGGGCCCCTTTTCCCGGAAAAAACTACCCCCCTCTGGGGGAATTGCGACCATTTTCAAACCAGCCCACTTGCACGGGGGGGCCACCTTTCCTGGGGCCTTCGGGTATTGTGGTTTTAGGGGGCCGCCGCCCCTCCCCCCACAAGCCCCCCAAACAAACGGCCCTTTTTTCCCCGGGAAAAAACAAACCGCCCCTTCTGGCGGAGATTTGCAGGACCACTTCTTTCAAACCAGCCCATGGGACGGTCCCCTTTTCTGGGAACCATCCGGAAAGTGTTTTCAGGGCCCCCGGGCCCCCCCGCCACAGGCCCCAAAAACAAACCCCCCTTTTCCCGGAAAAAAACTACCCCCCACTTTTTTGCCGGCAAAATTGCAGGACCCCTTTTTTTAAAAGCCCAAAGGCCCCCGGGCCACCTTTTTTCTGGAACCACCGGATTTGGGTTTTTAAGGGGGCCCCCGGGCCCCTCCACCCAAAAGGCCCCCCAAAAAAACTACGGCCCTTTCCCTGGAAAAAAAACACCGCCCACCCCCTGCTGGCAGATTCAAGCACTTCCTTTCAAAAAAGCCATTGGGACGGGCCACCTTTTATCTGGGGAAACCCCGGTAGTGGATTTCGGACCAGCCGGCCACTCCCAGCCACAGGGCCCCCCCAAAACAAACCCCGGCCTTTTTTCCCCCGGAAGAAAAATACCTGCCCCTCTGGCTGGCAGATTGAAGCCCCTTCCCCCTATCCCCCACCCACTGGCACTGGTCCACCTTTCATCTGGGAACCTCCGCGTATCGTGGGTTTTAGGGGCCAGCCGCCACTCCCAGCCACGCCCCCCGAACAAAACACGGCCCTTTTTCCCCCGGAAAAAACTACCGCCCGCTCTGGCTGGCGATTGAGCCCTTCCTCTACAAACCACCCCCTTGGCACTGGGGCCACCTTTTTGGGAACCATCCGCCCTATGTGGGTTTTCAGGGGCCGCCGGCCCTCCACCCCCAGCCCCCCCCAAAAAAACCCGGCCCTTTTTCCCCGGAAAAAAACTACCCCCTTCTGGCTGGGAATTGCAGGAGCCCCTTTAAAACAAACCCCCGACTTGGCATTGCCCCCCTTTTTCGGGGCCCCCGGATGTGGGGTTTTTTTAGGGCCGCCCGGCCCCTCCCCCCACACCCCCAAAAAAAACAGGCCCCCTTTTTCCCCGGAAAAAACTACCCCCCTTTTTGGGTGGAATTGCAGACCACTTGTTTCAAACCCCCCCACTCGGACGGGGGCCACCTTTTATCTGGAAACCCCTGCTATCTGGGTTTTTGGAAACCAGCCGGCCCCTCCCAGCCCAGGCCCCCGAAAAAACACGGCCCTTTTTTCCCTGGAAAAAACAAACCCCCCCCCCGCTCGGGTGGCGATTGAGGAGCCACTTTCCCCATCAAACCAGCCCCACTGGCATGGTGCCCCTTCATCTGGGAAACCCCTGCGTTTTGGATTTTAGGAGCCAGCCGGCCCCTCCCGCCCCAGGCCCAAACAAAACACGGCCCTTTTCCCTGGAAAAAACTACCGCCCCCTTTTGGGTGGATTTCAGGGGCCACTTGCTCTATCAAACCCGCCCCACTGGCACTGGTGCCACCATTCACTGGAACCTCCGCGAAACGGGATTTTCAGGGGCCAGCCGCCCCCCCACCACCCCCCAAAACAAACTACGGCCCCCTTTTTCCCCGGGAAATAAACTGACCTGCCCGCATCTCTGGCAGATTGCACAGCCACTTGTTATAATCAAACCACCCACTTGGCACGTGCCACCTTTCACTGGGGAAACCCTCCTGCATCGTGGATTTTTAGGGGCCAGCCCCACTCCCAACCAGGTCCCCAAACAAATACACGGGCCCCTTTTTCCCCGGAAAAAAAAACGACCTGCCCATCATCTGGCTGGCAAAATTGTAGCAGCCAAATTGGCTCTCTCAAACCACCCACTTGGGGACGTGCCACCTTTCATCTGGGGAACCTCCGCGTACGGATTTTTTAGGGGCCCGCCGGCCCCCCAGCCACAGGGCCCCCCAACAAAAACCCGGCCCTTTTCCCCCGGGAAAAAAAACTCACCCCCGTTTTCCCGGGTGCAAAATTGCAGCCCACTTTACTCATTAAACCACCCGACTGCACGTGCCCCTTTTATCTGGAACCATCCACATTCATGGATTTTTTAGGAGCCAGCCGGGCCCCCCAGCCACAGGCCCCCCAACACAAACCACGGCCCTTTTTCCCCGGGAAACAAAACTCCCCCCCCCGCTTCGGCTGGCAGATTTGGGGGAGCACTTTTTCAAACCCACCCACTCGGCCCGGGCCACCTTTCATATGGAACCACCTGCTATCGGGGATTTTCGGAGCCAGCCGCCCCTCCCAGCCCCAGGTCCCCCAAAAACAAATACTACGGGCCTTTTCCCCGGAATAAAACTGACCTGCCCCTCACTCGGCAGATTTCACAAACCCCCTTTCCTCATCAATCCAGCCCCCACTCCACTGGGCCACCTTTCATCTGGAACCATCCTGCGTATTGTGGATTTTCAGGGGCCAGCCCCACTCCCCCCCACAGCCCCCGACACAAACCCCCGGCCCCTTTTTCCCCGGCAAAACAAAAAATTACCCACCCCGCTTCCCGGGTGGCAGATTGCAGGAGCCACTTAACTCAATAAAACCACCCCACTCGGGACTGGGGCCACCATTTATTGGGAAACCCCCTGCGTATCGTGGTTTTTCAGGGGCCCCTGGCCCCCTCCACCACAGGCACCCGAACAAAAACTACGGCCCCTTTTCCCGGAAGTAAAACTGACCCCCCACATCTGGCGGCAGATTGCAGGAGCCACTTGCCTCTATCAAACCACCCGACTCGGCACTGGTGCCACCTTTTATCTGGGAACCACCTGCTATCGTGGATTTTCAGGAGCCAGCCGCCACCCCACCCCAGCCCCCGAACAAAAACCACGGCCCCTTCCCAGGCAAAGAAAACCACCCGCCCCGCTTTAGGTGGCAGATTGCAGGAGCCCCACCCCCCATCAAACCCCCCGACTCGGCACTGGTGCCACCCTTTTATCTGGGGAAACCCTCCTCTTAAAACAAATTTTCAGGAGCCAGCCGGCCCCTCCGCCCCCAGGCCCCCGAACACAAACCATGGGCCCTTTTCCCTTTCAAAAAAACTCACCCGCCCCCTTCGGCTGGAAGATTTCAGGAGCCCCCTTTTACTCTACAAACCACCCGAATCGACACTGGCCACCCTTTTACTGGGGAAACCCCCTGCGTATTGGATTTTTTTAGGACCAGCCGGCCACTCCCAGCCCAGGGGCCCCCAAACACAAACCCGGCCCTTTCCCGGGGAAATTTAAAAAGACCTCCCCTGTCACTGGGTGGCAGTTGAGAGCCACTTCCTCTACAATCCAGCCACTGCACTTGCCCCCTTCCATTGGGGGGAAACCCTCCTGCTATGTGGATTTTCAGGAGCCAGCCGGGCCACTCCCCCCCAGGCCAAAAAAAAAATACAAATCCTTTTCCCCGGAAGAAAAATGACCTGCCCCCTCACTGCGGCACAATTTCAGGACCCCTGCCCTATCAAAACCACCCGACCCGCACGTCCACCTTTCATCGGGAACCACCTGCTATCGTGGTTTTCAGAGCCAGCCGGCCACCCCAGCCACAGGCCCCCAACACAAAACCCCGGGCCCTTTTTCCCGGCAAACAAAACTTACCCCCCCGCTTCGGGTGGGAGATTGCAGGACCACTAACCAAACAAACCACCCACTCGGCACGGTGCCACCATTCATCTGGAACCATCCTGCTATCGTGGTTTTTCAGGAGCCACTCCACCCCCACCACGCACCCGAAAAAAATAAAAGGGGGGGGGGGGGGGGGGGTAAAAAC
>NW_026993589.1:0-11778 GCF_028769735.1 Zonotrichia leucophrys gambelii
ATCGTGTTGTACATGTTGCAGAGAAGTCTGCAGAGTGTTTTGCACGAAAAGAAAAAGAAAGTTGTTGAAAACACCTTCCAATCGAATGTTCATGTGTTTGGAAAAGGTAGGACAGTGGTAAGGTACTGTTTTCTATCAGTTTGCAAGCTGTGCACACTATCCCAGTTTGTGCAGCTTCATTCTCACTTTTCCGAAGCTGCTGCTCTCTCCGGCTTCCGGAGGCGAAGACGCGGCTTCTTCGCGCAAAGGCGATTGTACCGGTCACAGTGCTCTAAAGTGGGGCGGCTTCTGACTAAATGCTCCCGGGACCGGCGCTTAGCTCCGGGAACATCCGTACCTTCGTCTTCAGCGTCTTTTGTGGTCTACATCATTGCAAAGATCTTTTCCACTATGTCTGGCAAGGAAAAACTCTGCCTGCACAGAAAACATCTCCCACGGTGTTTTACATGTTGCAGCGAAGTCTGCAGAGTGTTTTGCAGGATGAAAAAGAAAGTTGTCCAAAACACTTTCCAACAGAATGTTCATGTGTTTGGAATAGGTAGGACAGTAGTAAGGTACTGCTTTCTATCAATTTGCAAACTGTGCACACTATCCCAGTGTTGTGCAGCTTCATTCTTCAGCGTTCAGAGGCAGCCGCTCTCTCCGGCTTCTGGAGGCGAAGAGGCGGCTTCTTCGCGCAAAGGCGATTGTGCCGGTCACAGTGCACTCCAGTGCGGCGGCTTCTGACGAAATGTGCCCGGGACCGGCGCTTACCTCCGGGGACATCCGTACCTTCTTCTTTCGGGACTTTTGGGGCCTACATCATTGCAAAAATTCCTTTCCACTATGTCTGGCAATGAAAAACTCTGCCTGCACAGAAAACATCCTCCATGGTGTTTGACTTGTTGCAGAGAGGTTTGCTGAGTGTTTTGCACGATGAAAAACAAAGTTGTTGAAAACACCTTCCAACCGAATATTCATGTGTTTGGAAAAGGTAGGACAGCGGTAAGGTACTGTTTTCTATGAGTTTGCAAGCTGCGCACACTATCCCAGTGTTGTTCAGCTTCATTCTTCACCTTCCGAAAGCAGCCGCTCTCTCCGGCTTCCGGAGACGAAGAGGCGGCTTCTTCGCGCAAAGGCGATTGTGCCGGTCACAGTGCACTGCGGACGGCGGCTTCTGACGTAATGTGCCCCGTATCTGCTCATAGCTCCCGGGTCTCTGTACCTTCCAATTCCGTTTTTGGTCTTGGCAATGCAAATGGTTTACTTGCAGCAGTAGGACGGGACAGTTAACTGGACTTTTTGCTTTTAGAGAGAAGCTAATGAAAAAGATTCACCAGGATCAGAGCAGGTTGTAAAACAAGAAAATTGTCATGAAAAGAAGCCAGCCTTGTCCCTTAGATTTGCTAGCTGTGTTTGAACAAAATGAAATGTGTCAACTCGGTGTTCCTGGGTATCACATCAGTAACAGGTACTTCAGTTGCTGAATTTCTCTCGTCAAGTCAAGAAGAGAATCCAAGGAATTGTGATTTCATGCTCACAATTCACCCTGTGGTGCCGAAAGGTGAAAAAGGGGTGGAAGGTGCACGGGTCAATTAACTTGAATGGCCTGTGTAAATCAGCGGCCGCTGATTTCCTGAAGGCTTCAACAGGTCAGTTGCCTATGTTTTTCTTGGAATTGTTTTAACCTTCGGTCATATTTTTCTTGGGATTCTTTTACCCTTTCCCTATTAGTTCAGCCTTTGGTCTCCAGCCTTTGCTGACATTTCAAGGATCTCGGTAGCCTGGAAATGTGTTGTCATAATTGCTGACATCATTATTCCTTCAAAGGGTTGTTTGCCTCAAGTCTCAGTTTTGCTGGTTTTCTGCTAGTTGATTGTCAGAGGGCAGCAGGTGTTGTGTAGGAGCAAGTACACAAACCCATAGCGTGCTTTTCTTTTGATTTGGCCTGTGTAGCTAATGGAATGACTGAACATCTGTGAGAGGCTTTTCTCTCCCCGTTAGGTTTCACTGGAAGGGCAGATGCAAATGGTCTACCTGAAGTCTTGGCACAGAAGAAAGTAGTGGTTTGCTGCTGCATCTAGCTAGAAGCTTACAAAAGGAAGGCCTTGGGCTGAGGCCCATTCCATTGGCTAAGTAGAAAAGGACTGTGGGAAGGTGAGGCAGCTGAATTAGAGGTAGATCAACAAGTGTGTTCAAAGCCTGGTGTATGGTGGTTGGTTGAATGGTGTTTGTTATGGCTTAAAGCTATGGAACTGATAAAGGCAAAGTTGCAAGAAAGCAGCTCTCCTTTGCATCTTGCTGGGGACTCTGCTTCAGCACGGACCCTCAACTCCAAGTTTGCCAAGGAGATGATCAGTAGGACTGTTGCAGAGCTGCTGTGTGCATCTGAATGGAATGGCAGAGAGTGAAGCGCTGGACATTTCTGGCTTTAGTACAATGCTGCTGCATTGGTGCCAGTTTAGTTGGTTTTCCATCAGTGGCCTTTCTGTCTAGAAGTACACTGCCCAGAGTCTTTCTAGCATGTGATGCCATTTCCTTCCTGTTGTTTTCATACCTTCCTTCAGTTGAAAGGATGATACAATCTTTACATTTTGAAGATCCCTGTTAGGAAACACTATGCAAGAGGAGTCATCGCTCCCTTTTCTTCTGCCTCCTTTGTCATTTTCAGAGACTCATTTCAAATTTCTGCTAATGTCAAGAGGAATACTGAGATTACCTAGCAGGGTTGGCACTCTCAGCTGCTTTCTTCTTTCATACTGCTTCATACTGGATGTGACTTAAAGGCCTCGTTTTGTCATCTGCATTCTGCTGTGATCCAAAGCTAAATATTCCAGATGTATGAACACAAAAAGAACTCCTAGGCTTTTGCAAGAACTAGCCCAGGCGGATTTGTGTTCAATTTGATCGCTACAGTGTTTCAGAAAAAAGGAGATTGGACTGTCTTCTTGTGTACTCTCTTCTTGTGCTCTCACGTCTTGCATGTCCTAGTGAATCTACCGGCTATGGTGGATTTTCAGGAGCCAGCCGGCCACTCCCAGCTGAAGGCCCCCGAACACAAACCACGGCCCTTTTCCCTGGCAAAGAAAACTCACCCACCCCGCTTCTGGCTGGCAGATTGCAGGAGCCACTTCGCTCTATCAAACCAGCCCGACTCGACACTGGTGCCACCTTTCATCTGGGAACCATCCTGCCTATCGTGGATTTTCAGGAGCCAGCGGCCCTCCCAGACACAGGTCCCCAAACAAATACTACCGCCCTTTTCCCTGGAAGTAAAACTGACCTGCCATCTTCTGGCTGGCAGATTGCAGGAGCCACTTGCCTCTATCAAACCAGCCAGACTCGACACTGGTGCCACCTTTCATCTGGGAACCATCCTGCGTATCGTGGATTTTCAGGAGCCAGCCGGCCACTCCCAGCCACAGGCCCCCGAACACAAACCACGGCCCTTTTCCCTGGCAAACAAAACTCACCCGCCCCGCTTCTGGCTGGAAGATTGCAGGAGCCACTTCCCCATATCAAACCAGCTTGACTTGGCACTGGTGCCACCTTGGGTCTGGGAGCCATCCAGCGTATTGTGGATTTTCAGGGGCCAGCCGGCCACTCCCAGCCACAAGTCCCCAAAAATAATCTACGGCGCTTTTCCCTGGAAGTAAAACTGACCTGCTCATCATCTGGCTGGCACATTGCAGCAGCCCCTTGGTAATATCAAACCTGTCCAACTTGGCACTGGTGCCACCTTTCATCTGGGAACCATCCTGCGTATCGTGGATTTTCAGGAGCCAGCCGGCCACTCCCAGCCACAGGCCCCCGACCAAAAACCACGGCCCTTTTCCCTGGAAGTAAAACTGATCTGCCCGTCATCTGGCTGGCAGATTGCAGGAGCCACTTGCCTCTATCAATCCAGCCCGACTCGGCACTGGTGCCACCTTTCATCTGGGAACCATCCTGCGTATCGTGGATTTTCAGGAGCCAGCCGGCCACTAACAGCTGAAGGCCCCAGAACACAAACCACGGCCCTTTTCCCTGGCAAAGAAAACTCACCCGTCCCGCTTCTGGCTGGCAGATTGCAGGAGCCACTTGCCTCTATCAAACCAGCCCGACTCGACACTGGTGCCACCTTTCATATGGGAACCATCCTGCGTATCGTGGATTTTCAGGAGCCAGCCGGCCACTCCCAGACACAGGCCCCCAAACAAATACTACGGCCCTTTTCCCTGGAAGTAAAACTGACCTGCCATCTTCTGGCTGGCAGATTGCAGGAGCCACTTGCCTCTATCAAACCAGCCCGACTTGACACTGGTGCCAACTTTCATCTGGGAACCATCCTGCGTATTGTGGATTTTCAGGAGCCAGCCGGCCACTCCCAGCCACAGGCCACCAAACAAAAACTACGGCCCTTTTCCCTGGAAGTAAAACTGACCTGTGTGTCATCTGGCTGGCAGATTGCAGGAGCCACTTGCCTCTATCAAATCAGCCCGACTTGGCACTGGTGCCACAGTTCATCTGGGAACCATCCTGCGTATCATGGATTTTCAGGAGCCAGCCGGCCACTCCCAGCCACAGGCCCCCGAACACAAACCACAGCCCTTTTCCCTGGCAAACAAAACTCACCCGCCCCGCTTCTGGCTGGCATATTGCAGGAGCCACTTCCCCATATCAAACCAGCCCGACTCGGCACTGGTGCCACCTTTCATCTGGGAACCATCCTGTGTATCGTGGATTTTCAGGAGCCAGCCGGCCACTCCCAGACACAGGCCCCCAAACAAATACTACGGCCCTTTTCCCTGGAATTAAAACAGACCTCCCCATCTTCTGGCTGGCAGGTTGCAGGAGCCACTTGGTACTATCAAACCAGCCTGACTCGACACTGCTGCCACTTTTCATCTGGGAACCATCCTGCGTATCGTGGATTTTCAGGAGCCAGCCGGCCACTCCCAGCCACAGGCCCCCAAACACACACTACGGCCCCTTTCCCTGGAATTAAAACTGACCTGCCCATCTTCTGGCTGGCAGATTGCAGGAGCCACTTGCCTCTATCAAACCAGCCCGACTTGGCACTGGTGCCACCTTGGGTCTGGGAGCCATCCTGCGTATTGTGGATTTTCAGGGGCCAGCCGGCCACTCCCAGCCACAAGCCCCAAAAATAATCTACGGCCCTTTTCCCTGGAAGTAAAACTGACCTGCCCGTCATCTGGCTGGCAGATTGCAGGAGCCACTTGCCTCTATCAATCCAGCCCTACTCGGAACTGGTGCCACCTTTCATCTGGAAACCATCCTGCGTATCGTGGATTGTCAGGAGCCAGCCGGCCACTCCCAGCCACAGGCCCTCAAACACAAACTACGGCCCTTTTCCCTTGCAAACAAAACTTACCCACCCCGCTTCTGGCTGGCAGATTGCAGGAGCCACTTCCCTCTATCAAACCAGCCTGACTCTGTCCGGGTGCCACTTTTCATCTGGGAACCATCCTGCGTATCGTGGATTTTCAGGAGCCAGCCGGCCACTCCCAGCCACAGGCCCCCGAACACAAACCACGGCCCTTTTCCCTGGCAAACAAAACTTACCCGCCTCGCTTCTGGCTGGCAGATTGCAAGAGCCACTTGCCTCTATCAATCCAGCCCGACTCGGCACTGGTGCCACCTTTCATCTGGGAACCATCCTGCGTAACGTGGATTTTCAGGAGCCAGCCGGCCACTCCCAGCCACAGGTCCCCAAACAAATGCTACGGTCCTTTTCCCTGGAAGGAAAACTGACCTGCCCATCATCTGGCTGGCAGATTGCAGGAGCCACTTGCCTCTATGAAACCAGCCCGACTCGACACTGGTGCCACCTTTCATCTGTGAACCATCCTGCGTATTGTGGATTTTCAGGAGCCAGCCGGCCACTCCCAGCCACAGGCCCCCAAACACAAACTACGGCCCCTTTCCCCTGAAGTAAAACTGACTTGCCCATCTTCTGGCTGGAAGATTGCAGGAACAACTTGGCTCTCTCAAACCAACCCAACTCTGCACTGGTGCCACCTTTCATCTGGGAACCATCCTGCGTATCGTGGATTTTCAGGAGCCAGCCGGCCACTCCCAGCCACAGGCCCCCGAACACAAACCACGGCACTTTTCCCTGGCAAAGAAAACTCACCCACCCCGCTTCTGGCTGGCAGATTGCAGGAGCCACTTCCCTCTATCAAACTAGCCCAACTCGGCCCTGGTGCCACATTTCATCTGGAAACCATCCTGCGTATCGTGGATTGTCAGGAGCCAGCCTGCCACTCCCAGCCACAGGCCCTCAAACACAAACTACGGCCCTTTTCCCTTGCAAACAAAACTTACCCACCCCGCTTCTGGCTGGCAGATTGCAGGAGCCACTTCCCTCTATCAAACCAGCCTGACTCTGTCCGGGTGCCACTTTTCATCTGGGAACCATCCTGCGTATCGTGGATTTTCAGGAGCCAGCCGGCCACTCCCAGCCACAGGCCCCGAACACAAACCACGGCCCTTTTCCCTGGCAAACAAACTTACCCGCCTCGCTTCTGGGTGGCAGATTGCAAGAGCCACTTGCCTCTATCAATCCAGCCCGACTCGGCACTGGTGCCACCTTTCATCTGGGAACCATCCTGCGTATCGTGGATTTTCAGGAGCCAGCCGGCCACTCCGAGCCACAGGTCCCCAAACAAATGCTACGGTCCTTTTCCCTGGAAGGAAAACTGACCTGCCCATCATCTGGCTGGCAGATTGCAGGAGCCACTTGCCTCTATGAAACCAGCCCGACTCGACACTGGTGCCACCTTTCATCTGGGAACCATCCTGCGTATTGTGGATTTTCAGGAGCCAGCCGGCCACTCCCAGCCACAGGCCCCCGAATACAAACCACGGCCCTTTTCCCTGGCAAACAAAACTCACCCGCCCCGCTTCTGGCTGTCAGATTGCAGGAGCCACTTGCCTCTATCAAACAAGCCCGACTTGGCACTGGTGCCACCTTTCATCTGGGAACCATCCTGCGTATCGTGGATTTTCAGGAGCCAGCCGGCCACTCCCTGCCACAGGCCCCCGAACACAAACCACGGCCCTTTTCCCTGGCAAAGAAAACTCACCCGCCCCGCTTCTGGCTGGCAGATTGCAGGAGCCACTTCCCTCTATCAAACCGGCCCGACTCGACACTGGTGCCACCTTTCATCTGGGAACCATCCTGCGTATTGTGGATTTTCAGGAGCCAGCCGGCCACTCCCAGCCACAGGCCCCAAAACACAAACTACGGCCCTTTTCCCTGGAAGTAAAACTGACCTGCCCATCATCTGGCTGGCAGATTGCAGGAGCCACTTGCCTCTATCAAACCAGCCCGACTCGACACTGGTGCCACCTTTCATCTGGGAACCATCCTGCGTATCGTGGATTTTCAGGAGCCAGCCGGCCACTAACAGCTGAAGGCCCCAGAACACAAACCAGGGCCCTTTTCCCTGGCAAAGAAAAGTCACCCACCCCGCTTCTGGCTGGCCGATTGCAGGAGACACTTCCCTCTATCAAACCAGCCCGACTCGGCACTGGTGCCACCTTTCATCTGGGAACCATCCTGCGTATTGTGGATTTTAAGGAGCCAGCCGGCCACTCCCAGCCACAGGCCCCGGAACACAAACCACGGCCCTTTTCCCTGGCAAACAAAACTTACCCGCCCTGCTCCTGGCTGGCAGATTGCAGGAGCCACTTGCCTCTATCAAACCAGCCCGACTCGGCACTGGTGCCACCTTTCATCTGGGAACCGTCCTGCGTATTGTGGATTTTCAGGGGCCAGCCGGCCACTCCCAGCCACAGGCCTCCGAACACAAACCACGGCCCTTTTCCCTGGCAAACAAAACTCACCCGCCCCGCTTCTGGCTGGCATATTGCAGGAGCCACTTGCCATATCAAACCAGCCCGACTGGGCACTGGTGCCACCTTTCATCTGGGAACCATCCTGCGTATCGTGGATTTTCAGGAGCCAGCCGGCCACTCCCAGCCACAGGCTCCCGAACACAAACCACGGCCATTTTCCCTGGCAAACAAAACTTACCCACCCCGCTTCTGGCTGGCAGATTGCAGGAGACACTTGCCTCTATCAAACCAGCCCGACTCGGCACTGGTGCCACCTTTCATCTGGGAACCATCCTGCGTATCGTGGATTTTCAGGAGCCAGCCGGCCACTCCCAGCCACAGGCCCCCGAACACAAACCACGGCACTTTTCCCTGGAAGTAAAACTGACCTGCCCATCATCTGGCTGGCAGATTGCAGGAGCCACTTGGTACTATCAAACCAGCCCGACTTGGCACTGGTGCCACTTTCCATCTGGGAACCATCCTGCGTATCGTGGATTTTCAGGAGCCAGCCTGCCACTCCCTGCCACTGGCCCCAAAACACACACTACGGCCCCTTTCCCTGGAATTAAAACTGACCTGCCCATCTTCTGGCTGGCAGATTGCAGGAACCACTTGGCTCTGTCAAACTAGCACAACTTGGCACTGGTGCCACCTTTCATCTGGGAACCATCCTGCGTATCGTGGATTTTCAGGAGCCAGCCGGCCACTCCCAGCCACAGGCCCCCGAACACAAACCACGGCCCTTTTCCCTGGCAAACAAAACTTAACCACACCGCTTCTGGCTGGCAGATTCCAGGAGCCTCTTGCCTCTATCAAACCAGCCCGACTTGGCACTGGTGCCACCTTGGGTCTGGGAGCCATCCAGCGTACTGTGGATTTTCAGGGGCCAGCCGGCCACTTCCAGCCACAAGTCCCTAAAAAGAATCTACCACGGCCCTTTTCCCTGGAAGTAAAACTGACCTGCCCATCATCTGGCTGGCACATTGCTGCAGCCACTTGGTAATATCAAACCAGCCCAACTCGGTACTGGTGCCACTTTTCATCTGGGAACCATCCTGCGTATCGTGGATTTTCAGGAGCCAGCCGGCACTCCCAGACAGAGGTCCCCAAACAAATACTACGGCCCTTTTCCCTGGAAGTAAAACTGACCTGCCCATCATCTGGCTGGCACATTGCAGGGGCCACTTGCCTCTATCAATCCAGCCCGACTCGGCACTGGTGCCACCTTTCATCTGGGAACCATCCTGCGTATCGTGGATTTTCAGGAGCCAGCCGGCCACTCCCAGCCACAGGCCACCGAACAAAAACCACGGCCCTTTTCCCTGGCAAAGAAAACTCACCCGCCCTGCTCCTGGCTGGCAGATTGCAGGAGCCACTTCCCTCTATCAAACCAGCCCGACTCGGCACTGGTGCCACCTTTCATCTGGGAACCATCCTGCGTATTGTGCATTTTCAGGAGCCAGCCGGCCACTCCCAGCCACAGGCCTCCGAACACAATCCACGGCCCTTTTCCCTGGCAAACAAAACTCACCCGCCCCGCTTCTGGCTGGCATATTGCAGGAGACACTTCCCCATATCAAACCAGCTTGACTTGGCACTGGTGCCACCTTTCATCTGGGAACCATCCTGCGTATCGTGGATTTTCAGGAGCCAGCCGGCCACTCCCAGCCACAGGCCCCCGAACACAAACCACGGCCCTTTTCCCTGGCAAACAAAACTTACCCACCTCGCTTCTGGCTGGCAGATTGCAAGAGCCACTTGCCTCTATCAATCCAGCCCGACTCGACACTGGTGCCACCTTTCATCTGGGAACCATCCTGCGTATTGTGGATTTTCAGGAGCCAGCCGGCCACTCCCAGCCACAGGCCTCCAAACAAAAACTACGGCCCTTTTCCCTGGAAGTAAAACTGACCTGCGTGTCATCTGGCTGGCAGATTGCAGGAGCCACTTGCCTCTATCAAACCAGCCCGACTTGGCACTGGTGCCACCTTGGGTCTGGGAGCCATCCAGCGTATTGTGGATTTTCAGGGGCCAGCCGGCCACTCCCAGCCACAAGTCCCCAAAAAGAATCTACCACGGCCCTTTTCCCGGGAAGTAAAACTGACCTGCCCATCATCTGGCTGGCACATTGCAGCAGCCACTTGGTAATATCAATCCAGCCCGACTCGGCACTGGTGCCACCTTTCATCTGGGAACCATCCTGCGTATCGTGGATTTTCAGGAGCCAGCCGGCACTCCCAGACAGAGGTCCCCAAACAAATACTACGGCCCTTTTCCCTGGAAGTAAAACTGACCTGCCCATCTTCTGGCTGGGAGATTGCAGGAGCCACTTGCCTCTATCAATCCAGCCCGACTCGGCACTGGTGCCACCTTTCATCTGGGAACCATCCTGCGTATCGTGGATTTTCAGGAGCCAGCCGGCCACTCCCAGCCACAGGCCACCGAACAAAAACTACAGCCCTTTTCCCTGGAAGTAAAACTGACCTGCCCGTCATCTGGCTGGCAGATTGCAGGAGCCACTTGCCTCTATCAATCCAGCCCGACTCGGCACTGGTGCCACCTTTCATCTGGGAACCATCCTGCGTATTGTGGATTTTCAGGAGCCAGCCGGCCACTCCCAGCCACAGGCCCCCGAACACAAACCACGGCCCTTTTCCCTGGCAAACAAAACTCACCCGCCCCGTTTCTGGCTGGCAGATTGCAGGAGCCACTTGCCTCTATCAATCCAGTCCGACTCGGCACTGGTGCCACCTTTCATCTGGGAACCATCCTGCGTATCGTGGATTGTCAGGAGCCAGCAGGCCACTCCCAGCCACAGGCCCCCAAACACAAACTACGGCCCTTTTCCCTGGCAAACAAAACTTACCCACCCCGCTTCTGGCTGGCAGATTGCAGGAGCCACTTCCCTCTATCAAACCAGCCTGACTCGGTCCGGGTGCCACTTTTCATCTGGGAACCATCCTGCGTATCGTGGATTTTCAGGAGCCAGCCGGCCACTGCCAGCCACAGGCCCCCGGACACAAACCACGGCCCTTTTCCCTGGCAAACAAAACTTAACCACACCGCTTCTGGCTGGCAGATTGCAGGAGCCACTTCCCTCTATCAAACCAGCCCGACTCGGCACTGGTGCCACCTTTCATCTGGGAACCATCCTGCGTATTGTGCATTTTCAGGAGCCAGCCGGCCACTCCCAGCCACAGGCCTCCGAACACAATCCACGGCCCTTTTCCCTGGCAAACAAAACTCACCCGCCCCGCTTCTGGCTGGCATATTGCAGGAGACACTTCCCCATATCAAACCAGCTTGACTTGGCACTGGTGCCACCTTTCATCTGGGAACCATCCTGCGTATCGTGGATTTTCAGGAGCCAGCCTGCCACTCCCTGCCACTGGCCCCAAAACACACACTACGGCCCCTTTCCCTGGAATTAAAACTGACCTGCTCATCTTCTGGCTGGCAGATTGCCGGAACCACTTGGCTCTGTCAAACTAGCACAACTTGGCACTGGTGCCACCTTTCATCTGGGAACCATCCTGCGTATCGTGGATTTTCAGGAGCCAGCCGGCCACTCCCAGCCACAGGCCCCCAAACAAATACTACGGCCCTTTTCCCTGGAAGTAAAACTGACACGCCCGTCATCTGGCTGGCAGATTGCAAGAGCCACTTGCCTCTATCAATCCAGCCCGACTCGACACTGGTGCCAACTTTCATCTGGGAACCATCCTGCGTATTGTGGATTTTCAGGAGCCAGCCGGCCACTCCCAGCCACAGGCCCCCAAACACAAACTACGGCCCCTTTCCCCGGAAGTATAACTGACATGCCCATCTTCTGGCTGGAAGATTGCAGGAACCACTTGGCTCTCTCAAACCAACCCAACCCTGCACTGGTGCCACCTTTCATCTTGGAACCATCCTGCGTATCGTGGATTTTCTGGAGCCAGCCGGCCACTCCCA
>NW_026993590.1:0-11763 GCF_028769735.1 Zonotrichia leucophrys gambelii
CTTATGAGAGACCAGATGTAATTAGTGTCTGAACCTCCCCTGGTGTATATGAACACCAGGAAGTCTGTGATGACCTAAGTGAATCAGACTGTTGGTGTAATTTCACCCTGATACAGCCTGTAGAAGTGACCTGCCTTTGAGCTCAAGTTACTGTCAGACTTTCATTTGAATTCAAAGTATCCTCTGCCCTGAACACAGTCCACAGCTTGATCTTAGCTAGGGGCAAGGTAGGTGAAGTTTTGTAGACCAGGAGAGACATTCCTGCTTGCCACACATCTGAGAAATCAAGTGCTTTGGAAGGAGAGAGAGAGATTAGATTCCCTGAAGTCTCTACATTTCAGAACAAACATCTGTCTCAAGTATGACCTAAACCTCTGTCAGATACACTTGTGAAGTGTGTCTGAATTTGTAGTATGAGCCCAGCACATCCCTCTGGCAGGGAGGGATGATCATGGACAGAAAGCAGTTCCTGTTCCCCATAACAAACATCTAACTGGCATATTAGAGACAAGATTAGGAGTTTTAAATGGAATTGATTCAGAAATACTGATGAATAAACTGGCTGCTGCAGCAGGTAGCCTAACAAAATTGAAGCAGCCTTTATAGTAATCTCTATTGGCATTAGGAACTAACCAGTGACAGATTTCAAAAGTACTGCCAAAGTAAAGAAGTATGAACAGGCCAGGGACCAAGACCACAAATTGATAGTAGAAGCACTTAGTATAGTTCAAGATAATGTGTCTTTAGCTTTCAGTTGTATACAAGCACAGTTATGGATACAAGCAACAGCAGCTCTGATCATATAGGAAAGGGGTGAAGGTAATTTTCCAGCTGAAATTCAGAAAATTGAATGGGATAATGCAATTGATTTTGAAAGGAAGTTTTAATCCTGGTGGACTATGGTGAATTTCACCTATGATCCTATTTCTAATGTGGCCACTGCCTTTGTGCTTACCATATGTAATGCCACTGTTTATGTTATCCATCCCATCATTGCCCTAAGATTAAACCATGAAGAAACAACACTCTATCCTTCAGAACATAGAGTGTGGGCACGAAAAGATGAATGAAAAGTGGCAGATAGTAAACTTAGAATCCTGCATTACTAGAGAACAAATGGGATTCATTTGTGAAAGCAATACTGCTAATGCCCAGGATGTGTTTGGACACGGAACAGAGTATTTGTCACTTTGAAATTCATCCAGTCACTGACCAGAAAACTGTGCTCGTATATACTGGAAAAGGGTGTATGTTTGAGAACTGCTTATGCTGCTGTACAAATTGATAGCAATGATATTATTCTGTCTAGTAGAAACCTAATCTCTGTATTTGTATTTGTAATTTTGTTAAGATTATTGGGTGTGGTTTTTCGTATTTGGTACCAGTAACATCCCACCAGCTGATTACAGCCAATTACACAATGTATCACAGACTACCACCTAAACCTATTTGGGTGAACCTTACATTGGTAAAACAATTAATTAAGCACCAAGACCTATTAGAAGTCTTGAAAAGAATCCAAGAAAGTGGAAAGAAAACCTTAATTACTGTCCAACATGATACAAAGGAGATAACCAGAGTTCTACAAAGAATAAAATAAAATATAGATCATCACTGGTGAGATGTGATCTTTGGGTGATCACCAACTGCAAATGGAATCTTTAATAAGTTGTGCCACCCTATTGTAGTTTTATTAATATTAGTTGAGATAAGCTTAGGATTATCTACTACATTGTTAATTTGGAACTGGAGGATACTACAACGAATGGCTGTACTAACCTCTTTATCAAACGTACATAGTGAAGCATTAAAAGACACTTATTGTCATGGAAATTTTCCTTAAGTAAAAGAATTTACTTATTTCCTAGGAAAGGGGGGAATGAGACAGAGTAAGGATCCATCCTGAACTAGGTGAAGTGTCTGGGAGAGGTGAAGGGTCTGTGGAGCTAAAGCTGAAGGAGAGGCTGCGTTCCAGAGACAGCAAGGAGACAGAGAAAGAAAAACAGAAAAACCACGAGGTCAATCTGCCCCCGACCTAGGAATTCCTCCGATAAAGAAGAATTAGTGCTAAGTGTCATGCAAGATGAATATGTATGAATTTATTGTGAAACTGTATGCATATGCATTTGGAAGGGGGATAAAAGGAGGTCTGAAATCTTCAGGGGTACGCATGCCCTTTTGGGGAGTCTTGCGTCCGGCGCGCGTCGTAATAAAGCATACCGGGCTTTACAACTTTTACAAGTTGTGAGGTTTCTTCTTTTCTCCGCAAAACAGGACCATATAATGAACATCCTAATGCTGTCATTACTCACTACATGGACTACACAGTCGTTTGTGCAGAAGCTCAAATCATTTTGGATGTTGCCGTACAAGATGTCATCACTGCGATACAGGAGAAAGGTTTTAAGATTGCAGCCGATAAAGTTCAAAGGACAGCCCCCTGAAAGTGTCTCGGCCTAAAAACTGCAGAGAGAACCATCACACCACAAACACTGCAAATCAAGGACAACCCAAAGACTCTGCAAGAACTGTACCAGCTCTGTGGAACCATCAGTTGGGTACATTCACTGCTGGGAATCACCACAGAAGATCTCATGCCACTGTTCCTGCTCCTTAAAGGCAGTGAAGGACTCGATTCCCGCCATCACTGACACCGGAGGCCTAAGCAACTGTACAAAAGGTATCCTGGGTGATTCAAACTAAACAGGCACACAGATGCCACCTTGATTTTCCTTTCTCCCTGGCAATCCTTGGTGTAAGTCCAAAATTCCATACATTATTTTTTCGGGGGCACTCAACTATCTCAGGTCCCCTCATAGAAATTGAATGCGTTTTCAGAGCACAACAACCTACTAAAATGATAACCACCCAACAGAAAGTTATTACACAACTAATCAGGAAAGCTAGAGAGCGTCTGTGCTTCCTTGCAGGAACAGACCTTGTGAATATATACTTCTCACTCAGGAGCACCTCAATTGACTACTTCAAACATCTGAAACACTGCAATATGCCTTAGACAGTCTTTATACAGGCAAATATCAGCCACCAATTCTACCACCAAAACATTCCTGTGCTGCTCAGGATGTTTAAAATTACCCCAGACCCGGCAAGATCCATTGTAGCCACCTGCCCAAATTGTCAGGAACATGGCCTTGCTTCTGTCAGAGCTGCAGTCAATCCAAGAGGACTAGAGAGTCTCCACATCTGGCAATCAGACATCACACACTAACCCTCTTTCGCCAGACTAAAATACATCCACGTCTCAATCGATGCCTTTACCAGTGTGTTTTTTGGCTCTGCCCATGCTGGAGAAAAATCAGAAGATGCTATAAAACATTACTTTTTCGTTTTTTCCACCTTAGCAATTCCACAGGAAATTAAAACTGATAATGCACTTGCTTATACCTTGCACTGATTCCAACAAGTTTCTGACCACTGGGGTATAAAACATGTCACAGGCATACCACACTCTGCCACAGGACAGTCCATAGCCGAGAGGGCCAACTGAGCCATCAAAAGGATCCTTGATCAACTGAGAGGGGTAATCCAGATATTATCTTCCATTGAGAGACTGGCCAAGGCCTTTTACGTACTCAACCTTTTGAACAACTCATTTATGGAGCCAACTCCCCCAGTCATCAGGCATTTTACTAATTCAACTGCCGCACAATTAAAAGACCAGCCACCTGTGTTGCTCAAAGAACCTGAATCTAAACAATTGATGGGCACCTACCCATTAATTGCTTGGGAAAGAGAAGATGCCCTTGTCTCTACGGAAACACTCCTAAGATGTATCCCAGCAAAATACATAAAAACTCTTTCTGGGAACGGTGAGGCAAACACCAGAGCCACCATCAGAAGAACAGAATGGAAACCTAAGAGAGACAGCAGCAGCCTGGGAAAGAAGACGGACAGAAGAAGATCTTCTAAGAAGCGCTGACCACACACACCAAGACCAAGATGGCTCAGACATCATTAACCAGGATATACGAATTAACATTTGTAAAAGCTATATTTTAGCATTGATATAAGATTCTTCTAATAAGCTGTGTTCACACCTTTGCCTTACAGAAGAGAAAGTTTAGTGGGACCTGAACTTACGTTTCATCTTCTACTCACTTTATCTGTTTACTTTTAGGACACTCAAGCCTCCAGGTAATAAATTAGCTAAAGTCAGAGGATGCTGCCATTGGTTGCTACTGCAGCAGGAATCTGGATGCTCCTCACTGAGCTGCATGCCTTCAGCTGGGTGCTTCCACAGACAAGCCACAATTTCATGGCCATGGCCATGGCTATCAGGCACTTGAAGGCATGTGTTTTTTCAACCTGCTGTCACATAGGGAGTCAGTATATCAGGGCATCCAGCTGCTAAAAATCAAGGAAAGAAGATCCAGATGGAAGGCAACTACAACTGGTTCACTGGACTTTTCAAACACTGGGGGATAAAAGGCTGACTATCATGTTTAGTTAGGACTGTTTTGTGGACTTTGTTTATTGTATTCATTGTGTTGGTTATTTTATCCATTATGTTAAATGCCTGCAAAACTCTGTGGCTGAAGCCTTCTTTATAGACAACAAAAAGGGGAAGTTCTGGGGGCCGAGGGGCCGACCATTGGAGCTGTAATACCTCTGGGCAAAGTAACCAAGGTAAAAGAGAGACATCGCTCTGAATGCAATGGCCTCGCCCATGGGCATTTTCAGGCTCCTGGTGATGCAGCCCGTTGTGTTGGTATCACCCAGTTCAACTGCTGTATTTTTCTTATATGTACCCACTCGAGAATGTTCTCCCCTCTCTTATACCATTTTGGACCTGGCTTACTGCAATGCTACCCCAATTTCCCCCCGCCCCCCCCACATTTTCTCGCTGTGTAAACAGACCCATTTTGTCTCCCTTCCTGGACCCTCTTCAGTGTAATCCACTGAAGTGTTTGCAGTTCCACACAAAGATCCCTCTCTCACCTCGTTCACCAGCAGTTTAAGCAAGCATGCTCCCAGCTTTGGGAGTGCAGGTCGCTCAAAGAGGCTGGCTGTGGGTAGTCTGAAACACAGGAACTGAGTGCACAAGGGAACCTGGCCTCTAATAGAAGGCATGAATCCCACAGCACACCCAATGCAAAGCCTTGCATGTCTCTTCTTTATCCTTCTTCTCTCAGTCCTCATGCCTCTTTCCCACCTTGTCTGACTGGGTACTTGGCTTCTCTCTCTCCTCTCTGCAGATTCAGCTACACGTGTGACCCTGCAGGAACAGCCTGACCCAGGGAAGTGGGAGAGGACTTATAGTCAGGAACTGTAGTGAGAGGACAAGGAGGAATGCGATCAAACTGTAAGAGGTAGAAGAGATTTGATGATGGGAAGAAGTCCTTTACTCTCAGGGTGCTTGTCCCTGACACAGGGACCAGTGCAGAGAGGCTGTGGATGCCCCATCCCCAGCAACATCCAAGGCCAGGTTGGACAGGGGTCGCAGCAACCTGCTGTACTGGGAGCTTGCTCAGCTTGGAACCAGATCATCTTTAGGGTCCCTTCCAAGCCAAACCATTCAAGGATTTGATCATTCTGTCCTACCCATCTCCCACTGTGGAGCGGCCCTGAAACTTCAGTGACATCACAGCTCCCAGAGGGTTCCAGGTGGATTGTCCAGGACCTGGAAACAATCACAGCAGACACTTCACCAGCTGCCAAGGGTCACTTGCCACTCCCTCTGTGCTCTGACCCTCAGTGCTGAGCTGCTGCTGCTGCCTGGGCTTTTCCTGCTGCCGGCTCTGGAGCACCAATCCCAGCAGGATGTGCACTGCTGTGCCCATGGAGGTACAATGCCATGCCAGGCAGAGGGCACCCGGCTTGGGCAAGCTGCAGCCATGTGGGAATGGATGGTTTGGGACAGGAAGTGCAATGGGAGATTGTGCTGCCCCTTGCAGACTGACAGAGACATTGTGGAGGCGATGGAAGTGGACCAGGGGCTGGAGGAGGATGAGGTGATGGAGGTGGACTCCTCCTCTACTTCCATGTCCTCCCCAGTTGAGGACATGGAAGTAGAGGAGGAGAATAACATCGAGGACATGGAAGTAGATGAAGAGGATGATACCGAAGAGATGGAAGTGGATGAGGAGGATGAGGAGGAGCCCATGGTCCTTGGATGAAGATGGAGCCCCACAGGTCACACACAGGCAGATGCTTCCCACGCCCTGCCCACGCACACTCTGGGTCCCCTGACGCCAGGCTGGGGCTGGGCTGGATGGCCCCGCTCAGGGACACGGTGCCCGCAGGGGGCCTGGATTGTGCTGCCACAAGCACCAGCCCCGGCCTGGCCTGCGCTTGCTTGGGGCCACGCCAGCCTTGCCAGCCCCGGCCCAGCCCCTGGGGCCCAGCTCCCAGCCCTGCTGGGCCCAGTACTGCCAGCTGAGTCCAGCTCTGCTGCTTCCTTTCTTCCAAGACTCATGCACATGATGGCAGAGACCGATGCCTTTGTAAATACATTTGAAAGTTTTGAAGTTTCCTGTAAATATGTTGACTATGTTGGAATTTTCCTGTAAATACGTTTCGAAGATTGTTACCCCATCAGATTCCATGTAAATATGTTTTGTACATTACTGTTGATGTTATTATAACGATTGTTATAACGAAACATGTTCTGTAAATCCTAGATTTGCCGATCTTCGGCAAATAAATACTTTAATATTTTAAAACCTGACCCCTCTTGGCCATTCTTTTAGGGCACAGGCAGCCTTTGCACACTTCTGGGTTCCACTTGTTCCGCGTTCCCGGGGCTAGGGGTCCCTGTGCACTGGGGCTCCCACTGACACCACTCCTGGCACTAGGCACTGCTGCTCTTCCTGCCCTGGGGAACAGCACTGTCCCCAAGAGCTCAGCTGTCACCAGCTCTCACCCAGGCGGCTCTCACAGCACTGGCCCCTGCAGCCATGCCACCAAAGCAGGCAGCAAACCTTCAGCCACCCTTCCTGCTGCAGCCACAGGGACTCCTGGGCCCAGAGCCGCCAGCAGGCCACAGCCTTGCAAAATCCACCTGCACACTCTCAAGGCCACCACAGTCTTGGCAACTGGGCCACCAGCATCTGGGCTGCTGCAAGGACGGATCTTTAATCCTTGCAGCCTCCAAAGGCCCTGGGCTCTGCTTCCCAGCCTGCTCTGCACTGCCCTGAGCCCGCATTGTTCCAGAGACAAAAGCCAAGCCAAGCCAAGCATCCTCACCCTGCCCGCATTCCTGCTGCTGCCAGCAGCCACTGGCCCCTGGGCCCCACTCGGGTGACAGCTGCAGGGACAGGGCAGCCTGTGCCGGGCAGGGGCATGGGGCTTTGGGCCCTGGGGCTGCTGCTGCTGCTGCTGCTGCTGCTGCTGCTGCTGCTGCTGCTGGGGGCCATGGGCCCAACAGGGCCCCGAGCTCAGCCCCTGCCCGGGCAGCTGCCCCCAAAGCCCCATACTCCATGAGCATCCCCATCACAGCTGCCAGGATGAAATCCTACAGGTTTCAGGAAAGAAATTCCCCATAGTGACTATACCAAGGGGTCCAATGTGAAAGTCAGCACCAGCTGATGTTTACAGCACCTTGACAAAGGTGGCTGCAGGGCAGGTGAGATCTCCAAGGCCTCTGGCAGTGCCTGCTCTGCATGTGAGCCTGTGGGGCTGCTCCCAGTGGGACACAGCACCGGGCTCAGGCCTGCCCTCAGTCCCTCACAGCTGATCCCAAGGAGCAGGCTCAGAAAGCAGCTTCAGACCACTTCCTGTAGATATTTCAAAGGACTACATGTCATTCAAGGAAGTCAAGGAAGTCACCTTGCACATTTAGTATTGGTGTCGTGGCATGAGAAGCCATGAATGTGCATCTGAATGTGCACTCAGGGCACTTCCACTGCCATCCCAAAGGGATCACAAAGGACAGGCCACTGCTTTCAGCACTGCTGAGCTCCTCACTAACAATGATATCTCAGGAGGACGCAGGGTTTCGAAGGCCCACAGGCCTCTTGCTGGAAATATAATACCTCACAACAAAAATGACAAATTAAAGTGAGGCAGCCCTCTAAATGCAGTGTTTTATCAGTTTTATCAGGGCTTGCTGAACGCAGCGCTGGCACCCTGCAGCAGCATGAGGGATTAGGGCTGGCTCAGCTGGTGAAGCCCAGGGGACATTTTGAAACACCTGCATCCAGAGCCACCAGAGCAGTGAGTTGGGGGATGGCCGGCTGCAGCGCAGGATCCTTGGGAGATATTTTAGTCCTGTGGGTGGGCCACCCTTTACATCAGGGCTTGCTCTGGGTAACAAATTATCCAAAGTTGAGAGGGACATATATGTTGCAGTTAGGGAGGTTCTCCTTTCGTGGGGGAAGACTGTTATTAATGGAACTTGGAAATCATTTGTTCATTGGCCTTTAAAGGAGTTCCCAGATGTTTCTGTTGATTCAATTTGTCATGTAGGATTTTGGGATTTAGTTCAGGAAAGACTCTTTCTTTTGCAAACTCAGGGATGGATAAGTTGCAAAATTTTACCTAATTTTTCACATGATTTACACAGTTTTCTAAATGGTTCAATGACCTAATACTCAAATCATATTTTGATTTCTGCCCCCGGCATTCCTGAACCCACTGATACCAAGATAAGGGTGAGAGACAGGAACTGCTGTAAAGCACAGTCAAGCCACCTGCTGTTTGACATCTTCCCTCCTTCTCTACCCCCTACCCAGGTCACACAGGCCTGGATTCTATCCTAACCCGTTCTCCTGTACCTCTCCTCCCTGGATACCCCTCAGGTAGCTCACAAAATGGAGTCCCTCCTCCAGAGGGCGTTGTCAATGTCAAACTCCCTCCCACCCTCAGCTCTCTCATCGGGTCTTCCCCGTGTTTGGTCCCACCCCTGCATCAGGAACCACCTCTGCATTGGGATCCAGCGCTTCCTTGCCTACTCCCGCTGCTCTACCCCCTCCAACTCAGCCCCTTGTGGATCCCACACTCTCAGAGCCAGAAGTGTGAGGGGCGGTAACTGGAAGGCTGCCATCTTGGCTACCAAAGGCCCACAACACTGGGCCTGGCCAGGCCAGACACCCCAAGGCCTCGCTCCTCTGCCAAAGACCAAATTCCATCTTTTGTAGAGGAGAGGGAAGGTTCATCTGACCTTCAGCATGAGCCTGAGGATTCTTGGCAGAGGATGCGGAAGCTGGCAGCTGAAGAGGGGGACTGGGAATTGGTAGCTAAAATACAAGCAGCACCGGTGCGGTACCAGAGTGGGGCTAACCCCTGATGGGAAGCTGTCACACACGGGGAGATGAAAGACCTTTGTAAAGCAGCAAAAGACCATGGGAGAGGCTCACTGTATTTTAATAATTTGTTAAATGCCACCTTCACTGCACATGTTGTGGTGCCTCACGATCTGCTGCATTTTATGCCCATCCTACTTTCTCCCACTGAAATTATTCTGTGGGAAGGAATGGGGAAAAGGCTAATAGAATAATTATTAAAGACTATGATAGGGAAGACAGGCGGGCACACCTAAAAGTAGTCCATCTAGCAAATGAGGAAGATTTCACTAAAGATCATTCAATAGACCTTCCCAGAGCTCTGTTAGAAGAGATAAAAGTGCTGCAAAGACAGCTCTCAAGCAGACACCCAATGGAGAAACACCTACTCTAGATTTCGCAGACATTCTGCAGAGACCTGGGGAATGCTTTCTAAAATTTATTGACCACGTTACACAAGCAATAGAGAAGCAAGGTGAACATCCAAAAGCCAGGAAGGTACTGCTTACTAAACTTGCTGAAACAAATGCTAGCAAAAACCTGAAAAGACATTTTACCTTCTCTACCACTCACCCCAAAGCCTACCATTGCACAAATGGTCGAGGCATGCACACTTAGGGCATCCTTATACTGTGATGCCAGCCTAGCTAATGGTACCAGTCAGGGTGTAGTAGAGGTGCTAGTAGCCTCCCAAGTTATTCCCTGACATACACATGAAAAAGGACCTGGCTTTAAGTGTAGGGAGATGGGGCATTTTCAACAGAATTTTAAAAATAAAGACTATTACCAGGGACCTTCTAGCTGTCACAGCCACTGTCCTCACTGCCCCCCTCATCCACACACTTTCCAACACCAGCAAAACCGGTGGCCTGCAGGAAACCCCACACAGACGCAGAAAGGCCCCGCACGATGACACCAAATGCGAGGCCATTCCGCCCCACTCTCCCCAACATCGTGGAGAACCAGCACAGCGACCTTCTCAGATGCATCGGGACAGCTCGATCGCTGCCGAAAACTCGACAGAAGACAGCTCTGCCCTGGAACCCAAAGGCAGCTGATCGGGGCCTTTTCATTTCCAATCCACGATATTTATGTTCACCATTTTCCCGCAGGCAAATACAGGCCTGAAGGATGGCCCAAAGACATTTTGATTTAAACCAACACCAGGGAAGGGATGGAGACACTCACTCTACTACCTGAGGTACTTGCCTTGACGTCTTTGCAGGAGATAACTGTCCAGGTTCTATGCTTAGACTCTCCCCTTTTCATTCAAAAAAAACCATTTATAGCCAGAGCCTACCTCCTATGGGACATGATCACCACACCAGCTGATCCAATGTTGTTGTGGGCACAGACAACAGGCAGAAACAAACCCATTCTAAAGTGTGCTTTGTCATGGAAAGGGAGAAAGAGATGTCTTTCAGGAGTATTAGCTACAAGAACTGATGTCAGCATAATTTCCTGCTCTGATTGGCAAAAAGCCTGGCCCCTGGTTCCAGCTGCTGGGGTAATTATTAGCTCCCAGTGGAGCCACTACCAGCTTCTGGAGTCACAGTAACATCTGCATGGAAGGTCCTGAGGGCACAGTTGCTACAGTAAGGTCATTCGTCGCCCAGGCACCAATAACAATTTGAGGAAAAGACCTCTTGTCCCAAAGGGGGACAGGGCTAGAGATCCTATCAACACCTCAGGATTTCTAGACGGGGCCACCGAGCAGCACGCCACCCTTCAGTTAACCTGGAAGACCAACGACCCCATATGGGTGGATCAGTGGCCCCTCCCAGGCAGAAAGTTAAAGGCCCTGCAGTCCCTCGTGCAGGAGCAGCTGTCTGTGGGCCACATTGTACCATCTACTAGCCCTTGCAATGTGCCTGTCATTATCATATGAAAGCCTGGCAAAGACAAGAGGCGGCTCCTGCAGGACCTCAGGAAAATCAACGAAGTCATCGAGGACATGGGTGCCCTCCAGTCCAGCCTGCCCTCAGCCTCCATGATACCTCGAGATTGCCGGTGGTGCGGCATGCCGTAGTTGTGGGTAGCAATTTTTGGAGTCTTCCTATTTTTTTGGATATCTGCTTTGCCATTTAGGCTGTGATTGATGGAGCCTGAGCATAGGAAGAGCACTGCTTTGAAGATTGCGTGGGTTGAGATGTGAAGGAAGGCTAGTTCAGGGAGGTTTAGTCCAATTGTACCTATGATTACACTGTCATTGGCAGATGGATGATATAGATCTTAATGACTACATTTTGACACCCCCATGCAGCCCAAAGACACCCTCCTGGTTTGCCTTTTCCGTCACTAAATCGACAAGCACCTTTACAGAGGTACCAGTGGACTGTATTCCCTCAACGAATGAAGAGTAGCCCCAATATTTGTCAATGGCTTGAAGTCCAAATTCTCTTGCCCTAATGCTAATCGCTTTTCATTATATGGACCATATAATGAACATCCTAATGCTGTCATTACTCACTACATGGAGTACACAGTCGTTTGTAGAGAAGCTCAAATCATTTTGGATGTT